>NC_053401.1:16209412-16426912 GCF_016859285.1 Xiphias gladius | reverse complement strand
TGTAAGTATCATACTGGTTTTCAGGAGTATTGAGGTGGGTTTAGGGGTTTAAGTTATTTTGTTTATTGGTGGGAGGATGGAAAAAAATTAAAAAAGAAAAAAGAAAGATATAATGCAGTCCAGTACATTAGCCATGAAACAGAAATTGTTTTGTGACGCTTAATTGTTCAACTTTGTGGAAAATGTCCGACGTCCTCAGACAACCTCTGATCCTTCTTGACTGCTTGTTACATACTGTATTGCAGGTAAATTAGTGCTTATTTTGCTAACCCCTGGATGTTGGAATAAAGATGTCATTGTTTCTTGAACCTTCTAACTTCAGCTTTGTGTTTTTCTTTCTCCCCTTGTCTCTCAGGTTGGTAAAGAGGCATGAGACGCACCTCTCTGTGCTCGCACTAAGTAACATGGAGGTTTCCACCACGCTTGCCAAATGCCTTTATGAACTGACGCGCTCACTCCAGGCTTAATGCCAAAAGGACAACCTCTACAACCCGTCACCCACCACCCCTCTCCTAAGTCGAGAGGAAAAAGCCACCAGTGAGCTGTAGCGGGTACACAGGGGAGCAGAGGGCGGGAACCACAATGAAAACCCTCCTTCTGCCGTGCCTGCCAACCCCCCCAACCCCCTCTCATCCCTCACGTCCTTCCTTGCCAACCTGTGTTCCAAACACCCCTCCATCCACACACAAAATAAACTGCCACGGGGTCTTCCACCAGCTGCCCACTAGGGGGAGCTCTTTACGACTGCTTCCCCAAGGGACTCCACCAACGAAACCCCAAACACGAGCACATTTTGTTAAGTTCTTTTGTTATTTTTATTTTCCTCTTCGTCCCGTGAAATGATGTGTGCATTGGAGTGAGTGGCTGCCTACTGAAGAGTACGGGTGAGCAGGGAGGTGTGGAGGGGGCAGGGCTATTGTAGGTGTCCCACAGGGTTGGGTGGAGGAGGACTGGCAACTGGCAGAGAATCTTTTTTTTTTTTTTTTTCCTTTAAAACTTGGTAGCTTGGTTTTCTTACTTGAGTCATTATATTTTCACTTATTTATTATTGAAATGAATACCATTACAATTAATGAAAAAGAATCTTGTAAATATGTTGTGAATATATATAAAGAAGATCCTCTTTCATGCCGATGCAGCCACTGGAGAACTTGCTCTGTGGAGTAATAGAAGCATTACTTTGGTAGGATTGATTAAAGTAGTTTTTTTTTTTTTGTTTGTTTGTTTGTTTCTTTGTTTTGTTTTTTTATTTTTGGCTTTTTTTATGATCCGTGTTCACTTGTATCCAATGTGATTCTATACTCAGCAGTGGATGAATGTACTTAAAACCCTGTAAATAATTCTGCAAAGGTACTGATGCTGTAAAGCTTAGGGAGGGGGAAAAACAGTTTTTTGTGGAACTGTGACATTTTTTGTATTATAATACCTTGTAGAACTCATTTTGCTGGCTGAAAGAGTATGGAATAATATATCTCATGTCATTTTGTAGAAGAAAAAAAATATTGAAGGTATTCTCTTTCCTTCCTCTTCCCTCACACACCCTTCCCTCAACACACGCACGTACACACACACACACACACACACACACACACACACACACACACACACACACACACATATCCACTGTAAGCGTTTTGTCATTGTACGTGCACAGTGCGCGTACCAAAATTCTTTTGTATTTGTAAATTGGTTTAAATACATGGAGTTTTTATACAGGTTTTCTCCTGTGTTCTTTGCTTTACGTGCAGGTATGATATTTTCTTCACTACTTTTTTCTATCTTAATATAGTGTGGAGTTTTATTGTACTATTTTTTCATTCTTAATACCATGCCACATTCCGGCTCACGTCCTCAGACTGTCCTCTCGACCGTGTGTTGTGTAACATTTATGACTGCCTGTCGTATTAGCATCTGACCGAGGCGACCCAACCATCCTCATTTCTGCGGTGTCAGTAGGATGTGTGACTATACATAGACCTAACAGTCTGTTAGAGATTGGCTTTATTTACTTTGGTGACTGTTTATAGTTTTTAAATAAAACACTGAACATTTTGCTTTGTTTCTACGCTTGCTTCTTCCCTTTCTTCCCCATAAGTTTCTCCCTGACTTTTTATCATTACACATTTAGCAGTCAATGTAGAGCAGTGATTCCAAAATAGGGGTATTTGTTCCCCAGGCCGTACTTGTGCTGTTGCTGGGGATTGCAAGGAAGGATCATTGAGTATTCATAGACTATATTTAAAAATGGACGTAGACTGAAGTGAAGCCAATGCGGAAGTGCCATAAAGTGCAACTCCACTCAGGGCCGCTAGGGAGGGGGGGGGGGGGGAATCTCGTGGCTCAAATAGACTCCTATTCAAAAAGCGTCAACTTCTCTCATGAAATACTAATTCAATAATTTTTCCCCACAAGTCATTATGTAGTTGTCAGCTAAATTCAGTCCTGCTGATCAGTGTTCTGATGGCCCAGGTTTGATTGACATGCCTGGTGTAGAGCCAGTCTGGAGTGATTGACAGACAACTCGTTTGGAGGAAGCCAGGAGGGTCATTCACCGGTGAGTTCGAGTTGCGTACATTGTTTTGTTTCAGTTATGTAGTAATTACTGCTATTTCTGTTTATTTGTCGGTAGAGTAGGCATTTTCCACAGACTGTTATGCTGTTTGTTGCCTTGTAATAAGTTTTCGGTTCACCGCGTCCCACCTTAATTATGGCGTGTTCTTCGGTTAGTTGTACTAATAGACCCTCCAAGGATACTGGTATCTTGTTTCGGTGAGTAAATGTTATTTTCTTGATGGTTTCCAGTTTCAGTGCACTTAACATACAATTTTGAGTTAAGTATAATGTGTACAATGCACCCCTAAACTTGGTTCATCTTTTTTCTAGGTGTTTTGACAAGAGAAGGGGAGATAATTAGCATCCCAATTAATATCACAGTTAATGTGAATTACGGATGCACCATGCTACCCAAGCTAGCTAGCTAGCTAGCGCTAGCGTTAGCTGATGGTGGAAGCTAAGGGACGCGAGGGAGAGACGAGGGGACATCATGCATTATGGGATACATCATTATTTTCACAGATCATAGACATTGATTCTTAAGTTTGATGTACAGCTAAAACAAATTCACAGGTTGTAAGACTTATTTACTGCAGTGTAGAGTGGAAGATTAAACTCACAGAATATGATCAAAGTAGTGACTGACACGACAGTTAAATATAACATTTACATTGCCGCACGGAAAAGCTGGAGAGAGAAAATTCCCCATCTAAACGTGAACTGACTACAGCCCTTAAAGTACACGGAAAGCCCAAAACAGGAAATCTTTCCTATAAGTTACTTTGAAATTAACCACTGTTGTTGTTAATGTATCACACTGTCTCCTGTGTTACACTGATGTCTTTCTTCCAGTTTCGTGTGTCTGATATGCAGTATGAGGGCCCTCTTTTACATGTGTGAATATCTATTTAGTTATGCTGTTGATTCACAAATTGATCATATCACAAAAAAGTGTGTTTATGTAAAATACAAAATGTATTAGAGAACATTTGTCATGTAAGTGTTTGTTCATTTAATACTGTAAATTCATACATGATAGTCCTCAACTGAAGCAGACATTAATGCACCTATCCTGACAAGCTTGTATCTGTATGTGATTCATTGTGATTCACCATGTCTTAACTAAAGTGTTAGGGTTTTGCTGTAATTCGAAAGGAATACACACTGAAAACTGAATTACTGGTGCCAACAGAAGGAAAACCTCATGTATGGATCAGTGTAATTGGTGCAATTCATCCGATTGTGGAGAAGGGAGACTGCATGGAAAGCATCATAACTTCTCAAATTAGTTATGAAGATACTGCCAGAAAACCACATCCAGTTCAGCTTCCTCTGATGGAAGGATAGACCAACTTTTTAGAAGTTTATTATTCTCTGTCCTTAGTATTCACAAGTTCAATTTCTTGCCTTTGACTTCATTTATGCTCTTAGATAGGTGATGGCAGTAACATTTTTAACATAATTTTAAAAAATATTAATCTGTAATTAAGTGATGGATAAACTTTAGCACAGTCATCACTGTCACAGATGACAGTATTTCTCAATTTTACATCTGCAGTAGGAAACTGCTGGAACGGGCCAACCAGAAGTGCACCCAGAAGTAAAACGTGACTCCTGTAATGTGTACTGCTGTTACCACTTAAGATTTATGCTTTTAGGCATTCAAACAATTTAGGGTGTACTAAATATTTGACAGATTCTGAAGTGGTTAGGTTAGGCATTTGATATTGGATGTCCTTGTACGGAGACTTCCAAAATGTCAGTGTAGTACAGCTCATATACATTAGTTTTATTCACAAACACAGTTATTGTAATTGAAAAATTTGTTTGATGTGCTTTTACAATTTGTGATCATAGTTTTCTGTTATATTGAATTTTAAATAAACCTATCGTGGTTTATTTCAGTGCACTTTCCATTAACTACAGAACACCCTTGCCCGGTTTTTACAAATTTACAATATCCCCTGTAATAAATCTAACACGCTACTTGAATTACTGTTTTCATTGACATTAAAAATTACATAAAACACAGATAAAAAAGGACAAACTCTAATATCTGTCTTTTGATCCTTTGTTGTCGATGTTCAAGGGCAGCAACATTTGATAAACATTTGTAGTATTTGTTGTTGATTTAAATCTAACATAGAAATAGCCTTGAAATAAATTACAAATTCTGGCAAAACCACCAGTGTTCCTGTATGATTACAATACTGTGCACGTTGCTACTCTTAAAATTCATACCAGATATTCACCATAAAAACCATGACCAAACTTGGGCCATTATCTTCATAAATACCTTTTATTGCACATTAAAAACTGCATTCATTTCAACAATTTTATTATCCATCAATAACATTACAAATGTGTATAAAAGAATATAATATATGGATGAATCACATAACTACTTGACTAATTGTGGCTCTTCTAAGTCAGACCACGCTAGCCAAACCAGTGATGGAGATACCATCAATACCAGGATTGATCCCCATCGTGTTTGAAGCATTCTTGGCCCCACGCTGGACGTAGCTACCCCCAATGATCCAGACCATGGCTGGGTGGGAAAAAAAAAAAGTATCATATTGTAGGCTATAGAGAAAATGAGAAAGAAACAGCACTCTTAGATGAGCTCCACACATATCTGAAAATACATTATTCCCCTTGATTGGTCGTTAGGTCTACATGCTATGATCAATCTCAGCACACAGTAATTAGTATTCTGAAAGAGAGAAAGAAATCTTTTCAATAGATGTTTTGACGACCGATGAACCATCCGTTGAACTGTACTTCATTCAACTGTGAGAATACCGGAGAATATACGTTAATCAATAGTGTTCTGTGGTGTAACGTTAACTTAGTTAAATGAGCTAATTTCCATCTGCTGACCTGCTGGTTCTTGAATGAACAGCACGTCGAGTAGCCAACTGTTAACTTTAATAACGTTATCGGTTTTTTTTTTTCCAACCGTAACTCTAACCACAGTGATAACCCGCCGTCACTGCTAACACTCACTAAAGTAGGTAACGTAACCTTAGTTTTTCAAAACTAATTTTAAAACAATGTTTTAATATGTTTTGAACCTTTTTTCACTGCAAGTCTTTACACACAATTACTTTACACTCGTGCAAACTTAAGCTACAATAACAGTACTAGGTTAATCCTCATAAATGTACTATTTGCCAAATGTGGGCATGTAAGCAAATAGCTACTAAGATTATTTTAACAGCGATAAAGTTACCTCCAATTATGGAGGCTAACGTAGTTAGCGACTTCTCAAAGCGCAGCCGAAAGCCTAGTGCAGTCAGGTTTCCGGTGTTCTAGTTTAACTGTTGGTTATGTTATCCGGTGAGGTTTTTTTTTTTACATATTCCAAATCCTGTGCTCCAGATACTGTTGTTTGCAGATGCGTATTTTCCCGAATAGCAGCGTGCCTGCGTGTTTGTGAAGTGTGTCGACATATTCAAGGCCTCGCCAAAAAACGAAGAACATCACCAGTTAATGTAGAGTGCATACCCGAGTCAACATCACCAACAAACAACAATACGAAACAGGCTGGCCAAACAAAAAAACAAAAAACAAACATTCATCAAGCCCCGAGATGGGATTCGAAACGATGTTACGAAGTGATATAAAGCTCAGTCGGGCGCTTTCCTCATTGCACCGACAATCTCCTCGAATGAGGCCCTGCTTTACCTAAATAAATGTCTTCTCTGTCAGCTGTTTAACACCTATTACTGTTTTGGGAAAGGCCCATATTAAGTGGGGATAATCACAATTTAACACAGGCAGAAGCTGCCTACCTAATAGCAATCCTCAAAAACAAATTATTTCCTTACATAGCATAACCCAGGTGTTGTGAAGAATACACAAGCATGGTCACCTCAGAGGAAATTGCTTTTGTTTGTTTTTTTGGTTAAAAAGTTCACACAGTGGTCATTACAATACACCAAACACGTGACTGGTAATGTGAATACATCAATTACCCACATCAACAAGATGGGAACCTCGTGGCGTTATTGTGTGTAGAATAAGCGAATGTGCTTTTCATATTTCATCAGTTCAGATAAATACATGACTGGATTTTAAGCTTCCATGTATCCTCAACTTATTTCTTGTTGGAAGTTGGAATACATGATTTTAAAGAAGGAAGTGGTGGATGTTCCCTTATAGAGGAAAGGAAAGGGGTTGGTTAATAATTTGTTTTCTGTTGTTATATAGCACATGCTATTTATTTTAGGAAATAACATGACTATCTGTAATCAACAGATGATTTGTCTGAACTGTGTTGGTTGTGAATGTGGTTAACATGAAACATGCAATGGGTAAGGCAAGCTTGGAGCACTTGCAGTTGATTAATGTCTTAATTGTGGAACTGGCATGCATGTATTTTCTTTTCTTTTCTGCCAGTTGAATGCAGGCTTTGTTGGAGCTTGTTCCCCTGGAGTTGTGTTGGTCAACCACCTGTTGAAGGAGACTGTTGTTAAGCACTGCCCTGCATGTGCTTAGCATTAGAACGAAAAAAAAAATTAAAGTCCCTCGTTGCACCATGCCTATTCAATTTGAGTTTATTCAGTGATTATGTATTTCATTTTAAATGGATTGTGTATGCTGAAATATTGCATAGTTTTTGCTATTCTCAAAATGAATGATAATTTTGTGTCTACCACATCTCTTTTGCATTTGTTTAGACAGAATTTAATCTCTGATATGACTTGCTCTTAATCCACGTTGGCCTACATATAATTGTAATGGCTGCGTGCTCATTCAGGTGTTCAACACCAGAGATACCTGTGCCAAAAAAAACATCCAAACCCTATCGTAGTTCACAGTGCCTCACCATGTAGGGCGGGTTACAGGGAAACTAGTCTTACTTTTGACCAGGGGGTTTGAACCCCATGCATTTACATTATTTTTTAAATTCTTGCTAACGGTTTACATATTGATTTTTTTTTTTATTATTATTATTATTTTTTTTTCGTTTTACCTGCTACGAATCTGCGACTATAAACACGTTGTGTTTGTTCTGAGATAAACAAAGATCACCAGGTGACAAGACCACCAGATAACTGGAACATTGGTATTGGTAGGTAGGTATGCATAGTGTCCTAAGGTTCTCAGTCAGATCCACACCTCATTCCTCCCCACCTCCACCCTCTCATCCAAATACGGTCACTTCTGGCGCCAAAAAACCAAGATAGTGGCGGCCAAAGTGCCAGACTCAAGGCTTTAAAATGGCAGTTCACAAACCAATGGTTGATGTCATGATAGGTTGCCACTTGGGAGTAGCTCAGCTAATTGGAAAAAATAGAAATTAAGATTTGATTAAAAGTAAATTCACATATTGAGCTAGCTGTAATACTTGAATACTATGTGTTGTGATTGAGAGTGCACGAAAACAAGTTAGCAAGCGAGCAAGGCAGTCTAAACAGCTAAAAGTAATGGATAAAAGGTTGAAATGGCTGAAAAATAATGCATATACAGTTTAAAGAGATAAATAATAGTAGTAAATAACACTAAATTGTTAAAATACATTACTAAAAGTAGCCTAATGGATACATTAGTTAAAATGCAGCTGAAAGTAATGGATAAATGGTTGAAATAGTTAGTTAAAGTAATGCCCAGACTAAATGGTTGAAATAAATATCTAAAGTAGCCAAATGGATAAATTAGTTCAAATTGATGGCTAAAAGTAATGGATAAATGGTTGAAATAGTTAGCTAAATAATGCTAAATGGTTGAAATAGATTGCTCAAAGCCCAATGGATACATTTGTTAAAACAGCTAAAATTAACGGATACATGGTTGAAATGGATTATTAAAAGAAGCTTAATGTTGGTAAAATGGATAGCTAAGAGTAATGGGTAAATAGTTGAAATAACTAGACATAGATAAATGGTGGAAATAAATAGGTAAAAGTAATGGAGTTGTGGATAAATGATTTTTTTTAAAAAAGCTAAAACAATGGGTAAATAGTTGAAACATCCAGCTTTTACTCCTCGTGGTAGTAGTAAAAATACAAACTGACCTAAACACTGTAACAATATCCACTTTAATATGGACAATAGATTTAAATAACATTCAGTTTTTAATCAGTTTAGTTAACACATTTGGAACACAGCAAGGTTGACTTAAATTCATCTGACAGCTGTGGAGCTACGTTGGGAAACCATTGGTGCAAAGAACACCAACTGAGGTTGAGTCTTTTACTGGATTTATCATGGTTCCCTGTTTTCTGTGCTAAATAAGAGATATCTGAACAGATTTCAGTGTTTTTAATATTCAGCACTCAGTTTTCATGGATGGTAGTTTGGACTTGTAACACTCCTCTGGCCTGATGCAACCTAACAACCTTCATTTGTTGTCAAGCTCATCCTTTTGTACTGTTTAAACACTGGACACTTTCATATAGCTTGTTCCCTTCAATATAATTGAATTGTTAATGACTTTGCTGACCACTCCATTTCCCACAGCTCCTGAAACGTATTTTGGGCTTAAACCCTTATATATATTACACTTTTAAGATATGATTTATAAAATCAATTGCATCTGGGATTGCCTTAAGGTACAAAGACACATTTTAATCGCTTTTTAAAATGATACTTACATGGTTCATACATGTCTAATTTGCTGATTTATTTGCGAAATAAATCAACAAATACAGGCGACAGTAAGCAAAACATGTCAGTCATGCCTACATGACTTAAAAGAAGTGGAAGTTGAATACACTTTATGAATACCATACCACCTGTTGCTGTTCTTTCTTTAATGTAAATCCCACTACATCGACAAATCCACTTTGCTCTGTAATGCCCGGCGGTGCCGGTTAGTGTCGCCAGCTGCACCAACTCTCAGCCAGACCGCGAGACATGTGGCAGAGACTTTCTGAGAGCTACGCTCCGTTTTTAGCCCAAAACACTTCCCAGACAGTGCGATTCGTCAGCATATCATAGCAGGACATTGGACGGTAAAAACAGTTTACTAGGTGCAAACCAGCTGCAGCTGCACTTAAAGGTAAGTAACGACACTTGCCGCTAGCTAACTAGAGCTAACTGCCAGTAAGCTAAAGGCGACGTAGGCAGGTGCTGCTGTTCAAAGCAGCTAGCTACCTTTCCGCTGAATTCGCTTCTAGCTAGCTAACTTATGACCTTCAGTGCAATCATCTTGGCTAATATTAGACACTTTCTAACCTTGTTTGCTGTCGTGCTAACAACACCCAGCTAGCTTTTAGGTAGCTGTGTTTGTAGCTAGCAGTAGCTGTCTGGCTAAGCAACAACAACTATGTTGTCACCGTCGTGTTGGCACTGGTTGATCAAGTTGGTGTTAATTTTGTGTCTCCAGTAGCCAGGCCGTGCTTGCTCAAAACTGCAGCAAGCCAACCCAACTGCTACTAATTTACAACAATTACTTCATTTAATAAAAATTAACAAGGATTTAATCTAACGTTAGGCTACAGCTTGACTGATTCTTTCTGTCCTCCAAGTTAGCCGGCAGTGTTAATTGGGTAGCTAGTACACCGACTAATGGAGTTTAAATGACTACTGGAGCACAAGGCTAGTGAATAACGCAAGAATGTTCTCAATAGTGGCTGTCTCTATTTGTATTAGGCCATTGTTGCCAAACGAAGTGAATCAGATTATCAAATGGAAAACTATTTCACTTCCACTTCAAGAGTTAAGTATTTAGCAAGAACATTTGAAAGTTCAAGATGTAGGTTGCAACTAACAAAGTTTTACATTATAGATATATCATCTATATATGTAAATGTTTCTGCTTAACCAATTGATAGTTTACAGTCTAAACATTTTTTTAATTAGTGTGAAATCCCATCACATCAGCCTGGTCAATAAATTGACAAGGCCAAGATATCGGCTTTAATTTGCTTATCACAGATATATTGTATCAGCACATGTCAGCGATAGATTACAAGAGATTGCAGTACAGAAATACCAAAGATAGGGCGTCCTTATAACCTAGTTGTGACGATGCATACCATGTAATGTCCCTGGATTGATTCTGCCTGGGGACATTTGCTGAATGTCAACCCCCATCTCGTTCCCCATTTCTTGTTTGACCTGTTGTCAATAAAGGTTGGAATAAGTAATGGGGTGACCCTAATGAAGGCCACATCAACATGTTGGTCTGACAATAAAGTTGTTCTTTATACTCTGGGTGATGCTGGAGTTTATCTCTTCAGATTTGTTCCCATCTTCATGCATCTGGGAAGTAGGTGAAGTTCTGCAGTAAAGGTTAGACTGCCAAAATTGAAATTTAAAAAAGGAAAAACAAATCACAAAGATACTGTACAATTCACTTTAGAAACAGTGTCACCATTACTAGTTTGTCCACCAGGGAGCACTAACAAGTATATTGGCTGGACCATAACAGCAAGGCCAGCCCTATAAACTCAAATGTCTATCACTGACTGGCTGACTGAGTGATGAAGTTACTGGTTGGCCGGCTTAGTGTTGGAGTTTCCCCAAATGGCCGTTGCTCTTTCAAAATGAATACGTGCAAAATTTTATATCATGGGGGGGGGGGGCATTTACAAGCTGAGTTGCCAGCTCAGCGCCATTTTCGCTCGATTTACCGACTTTTAACAACCTTTTGGAGACCTTTTTTCAAAAAAAACTCCTACTGACAAATCTAGCGACTTCCTTTTGCCGGCACACCTCTCTAGGAGTCTCATTCAGTTGACTGCATGGCAGCTGAGAAAGACCTGAATGAGCTTCTAATTTTTCCTCTGAGTGACTGTTTTAAAAGTACATATAGCTGAAATCACAGTACAGCCGTTGTCTTTAACTTGGTGTATGGTGATTTTGTTAGAAACTATATGTGTAAGCGGTCCCAGCGTTTTTTAATAATTTTTGGGAGCTATGTGTAAGGAGTGGCCAACATCTGAGCAGAGGATTAGATAAACATGCAAATCATTAATGGAGACACCTCATACTAATCTTATTTTATAACCTCACTTCATCTAAAATGGAATATTACATTGTACATGCTCTGTTCTGAAACCCTATAGTAAATAGTGGAGATGTGTAAACATTGCCAACCACTAGCCTCCTTGGAAACGTAAACTTGCCAATCTAACATGCTTCAGATCACTTGAGCAAATTGTTCTTTTGCAGTATGCTGCTGTAATTATGCATTTTTAGTTTAACTTCCTTGTGGGTTAAACAGAATACATAACCTGGTGTTCCTAATCTGCTCAACTCTTCTCCTTTGTATCAACAATACTTTCATCTTAATTTTTGCTCCTTCGTTTCTCTGTGTTGTAGTGGTGATCAGGACAGCCCAGGGCCAGACATGACTAGAACTGGAAGTGGTGAGTGATGTTTTAGGCTCTATGTTTTCCAGATTGAATTGGTCATCTGCCAGATTGGAAAATATCAGATCTTAATCATAAATAATCTGTGTCTCCTCTCATATATATTTTTAGGCAGCCCGGGCCTGCCTGATGAGATGGATGCTGAGGAGGCGGAGAGGTGTCCTATCTGTTTGGGCGTCCTGGCTGGATGCGAGCTTGCCATGCCCGACAGCTGCTGCCACGTCTTCTGCCTCAGATGCCTCCTCACATGGGCAGAGGTAATGCTATGTGCTGCAAAATTAAATTTTCAATTCCATTTAAAATAGCCGTACAGTAGTATTGAGCTGGTATATTGCCAATTTGAAATGAAAAGCATCATTTTAATGGGTATGATTTTCTTTTTACCACTGTTTATTAGAATGTAACCCATATCTGTGGCTTTTAAAATTGTCAAAGCATGGAATTTCTACAGACTGGCAATATAAACAAAAAAATTACCTTTATGATCTGTATTCACTTACTACTGCTTCTGCCTTTTAACAATGACTCAGAATCTGTAGTAATCAAAAAGGTGTGCACCAGCTCTCATGGCTACAAACCCATGAATTGTCAAGTCATTTTTATTTTTTATATAGCCCAAAATCACAAATTTGCCTCAAAGGGCTTAATGTCATTGTTTTATCTTTTAAGCCATGTACCTCCTTTCTCAGTATGTTAATAATGTTTGGTTTCTTTACTTTAATTTGAATTTACAGATGGCTCCTTCCTGCCCTATAGACAGGAGACCTTTCACTAATGTTTACAGATGGGATGGGAATTTCAGCTGTGTGCAGGTCAGTCTGGCTTATACCGCTGTTTTCTCTGTCATAGTTGACGTTATCATGGCTGGCTTTCAGAAGAGGCCATTTGTTGCTGTTCTTTTCTGTAATCCAATACAGAATCTCAAAGAAGCTTTTTTTAAAAGTTCACCTGAAATGACCTGTTCTGTAAATTAGATGTTCCCAGCCCTCTTTTAAGGGTAAAAAATCTTCTGTCTTTGCATATGTCTGCATGCTGTTTGTCATCTTGTTTCTGTAGACAGAACTTCTTCGCATAAAACCTGTCAAAATACTACATTTTAAATAAATATTTGCTACCTGACTAGTTTGGACTTTGGATTGCTTTCAACAACTAAAAAACTGATAATGTCAGTTAAGGTGTTAACTCATGTGGTTTTGATGCAATACAACACAATCTCTTCTTGCCTTTTGAAGCTACAGCTACTAGTCAAAGTTTGTGTTTCTCTGTACCCTAGCTGGGTCAGCCGTCGATCAAAAATATCAAATACCCAACAGGTCAGCTGTCAGCTGACTGATCATTTTGTCAGGTAAATATGGTACATTTTTGCACTAAAATGTAATGTGCTTATGTCATTGTTATTTTAAGGTTCCTATGAGTAAGCGAGCGATTCAACTTGAAGCTGAGAGTTGCTGCTGTAGAAACCCCAGACAAAAAGTCTGTCTCAAGTGAGTGTCAGTGTTTTTATTAAAGATCATAAGGTCTCATAGTACTTTACAGAAACTGAAGAAAAAACTTAACTGAAATTTATTTTCAGCCAAATTCATGGAAAAGTGAGTAGTAGTGTAGTAATTTAATTTTTTATTTTTATATAGCCCAAAATCACAAATTTGCCTCAAAGGGCTTAATGTCATTGTTTTATCTTCTAAGCCATGTACCTCCTTTCTCAGTATGTTAATAATGTTTGGTTTCTTTACTTTAATTTGAATTTACAGATGGCTCCTTCCTGCCCTATAGACAGGAGACCTTTCACTAATGTTTACAGATGGGATGGGAATTTCAGCTGTGTGCAGGTCAGTCTGGCTTATACCGCTGTTTTCTCTGTCATAGTTGACGTTATCATGGCTGGCTTTCAGAAGAGGCCATTTGTTGCTGTTCTTTTCTGTAATCCAATACAGAATCTCAAAGAAGCTTTTTTTAAAAGTTCACCTGAAATGACCTGTTCTGTAAATTAGATGTTCCCAGCCCTCTTTTAAGGGTAAAAAATCTTCTGTCTTTGCATATGTCTGCATGCTGTTTGTCATCTTGTTTCTGTAGACAGAACTTCTTCGCATAAAACCTGTCAAAATACTACATTTTAAATAAATATTTGCTACCTGACTAGTTTGGACTTTGGATTGCTTTCAACAACTAAAAAACTGATAATGTCAGTTAAGGTGTTAACTCATGTGGTTTTGATGCAATACAACACAATCTCTTCTTGCCTTTTGAAGCTACAGCTACTAGTCAAAGTTTGTGTTTCTCTGTACCCTAGCTGGGTCAGCCGTCGATCAAAAATATCAAATACCCAACAGGTCAGCTGTCAGCTGACTGATCATTTTGTCAGGTAAATATGGTACATTTTTGCACTAAAATGTAATGTGCTTATGTCATTGTTATTTTAAGGTTCCTATGAGTAAGCGAGCGATTCAACTTGAAGCTGAGAGTTGCTGCTGTAGAAACCCCAGACAAAAAGTCTGTCTCAAGTGAGTGTCAGTGTTTTTATTAAAGATCATAAGGTCTCATAGTACTTTACAGAAACTGAAGAAAAAACTTAACTGAAATTTATTTTCAGCCAAATTCATGGAAAAGTGAGTAGTAGTGTAGTAATTTAATTTTTTTATTTTTATTTATTTATTTATTTTTTTAATTTTGAATAATTTGTTTTACTATGAAAGCTATTTTTTGGAGACCTATTCCAGAACAATTTAGGTGTTGTTTTCTTTTCAGAAGTAAGCCTGCAAGAAGATTGAGATGGCAAAAGGTGGAGAGGATGGCAGAAGCCAAAACTAAAAGACTTGTGAGGAAATGTATGTTAAAACCCTTCCTCGTCCAAAAATATGCATGACCTACTCACATTCTGTCAGTAAGATTAACCGTCTGTAAATGCCTTTTCCAGGTAACGATGAGGATCCCTCCTCTTTGAGCAGAAAAAAGGTGTTTTTTAATCTGCTCTTTTTGTCATTGTTTCAATGTGCATGTTGGTTGAATTTTGGGTTTAATGTAATGTTCTTCAGTGATTAATACCATTAGTATTTGATATATTTTATCCAGGTGAGAGGAACAGAGTGCTGTACTTGGTCACCGTCTCCCTGTGTCTCATTAACAACCACATCAACACAGGACATGTAAGTAATGCTTACCTCAATTATTTTTTTTGCAGTAAATTATGACAAATACAGTGATACACTTTTGGTGTTTTCTGCCAGAAATGTGTATTTCCCATCAGTGTCATACATTGACATAATTTAACTGAAGCAAACAGAGTAAATATGCATAATCTTGTTTAGAACAGATATCTGTACGCAATATTTTTACAGTTTACATGTAATTGGTGCAGTTGGAACATTTGAGAACTACTTCATAAAATAACTTTTATGTTGTTTTAATCCTCCTTTAGTGTAGAGCCTGTTTGGGTTACAGAGGACATACAATATGACACTGGTTTCAAACAGTGCAAACCCCAGGTGCAAGACTGTCCGTGGCTATCTCCTGCTACTCCCATCCCTGCTAATGGCACCACAAGGTAATGAAATCCCAGCTGACAACTAATAAGGCTCGATTTGTCCAACTTGCATCATTCATTAGACCTTTCCTGCCTCCTAAATGCCCAAGTCTATAAAATTCTATACCCTCAGTTTTTAACTCATGCTTTCTAGAAAATGTCATCTGTAAGGTGTAAACTCTGAGAGAAACTGGATGACATCAGGATTATTTTTTCAGACTTGGGTGTGCTCCCTCCAGAGCCACAGAATACATTATAGAGCTGTGTACACTGGCTGAGAGGACTCCTCATACATGACGAGTAAACTGAACTTGATGCTTAAAATTCAAAACAAGTCGGGAGTAGTTCTCTCCTGTATGTCCAGAATTCCAGTCTAATCCAGGTGGCACCAATACAGTCACATAGACGCAAGGAAAAATGAGTCTCTGGGACATTTTGCACATTACAGTGATTCAAGTCTCCTTGATGTAAATTTCAGGGTCAAGTGTCCTGTCCATTTGTCATGTACGGTAATCAGCATCCATCCTAACAGGACTGAGTACACAGTATGTGGCCAGTTAAATTGTAGCTGCAATTTTAAAGTGATGATAATACAATAATCGGAAAATAACAGACAAAATCAAGAGTATGTTTATATTAGTAATTCAGTCACTGATGTAAATTCTGGCAACGCCCTTAACACCTTCTGTGTTTTACAGGCAGAGTTTTCATCCCGCTAATTGGAACCACAGCCCGTTTCCATTTGGACTCTGCTCATCTCCCTTTACCTCAGGCTCACTGTTAAGTCATGGCCATTTTGGTGAGGCACTACCAACACTCTGTTGTTGATATCCTTTTGAGTTAACTGTGTTAATTGTGTTACAAATGGATCTTAAGATTGTTAGAAGACATAACTTCATAGTTTAATGTATTAATAATAAAAAGTTAAATTCCTCAGTTAGTTATCACTGGAAAGGTTTCGTAGTTACTTTAAAAATTGGGTACTTTGATGTGTTCTTAACATTTAAATTTCTAATGGGTTTTCATACACCTCACAGGCTGCATAGCTTTCCTGAGGTAGAGCATTTTTGTTTTGAGAAATATGTTGTGAAGGGGGAATCAAGAAGAAGCGGTTATTTTATCAGTGATTTAAATAGTCTAAATAGACTATGTGAACAGGATGTCCAGTTAATGTATTCAGATGTTGGTATGCTAAGTGCTAGATGCTGGAGCATTGAAACTAGGGATGTTGCAATCAATGTTTTTGGACCAATCCTGATCTGCCCATGCTGGGTGCAAAACTGATACATAAGCAGAAGATATTCACTGTTGATTGTATCAGGCACATTTAGATTTATAACTGGTGTAGCCTATTGACTTTGGCATCCCTTATACATGAGCTATCTGATTCAAGTACTGGAGGTTCTGGTTCAAAATCATTTAGTTGGTCAGCTTAATTTATTGATGAATGAAAGTTTAACTGTGAGGTTCCACCTCCTGAAATTGACATGAAACTATCAGCTAGAGAGAAGAGACATCACTTTGTTGGAAATGTTGGAACTACAGAAAACAGTGCTGTTATAGAATGAAGCGTCTTCCCTCACAAATGATCTTTGGTCGAGTACAGACACCATCAAGCTACATTACCCCTTAATTATGGGTAGCTGATGTGACCTCCCTCTTGCAGAATTTACCATTTTAACCTGTGAAAGCTGACTGGCAACTAAGGGTTGGAGTTTAGCGAATCTCTGTATCTTGCCAATCTAGATGTCAGAAGTCAGTCAGTTGCACTGGAGCATACAAATATTTTTTCTCCTTTACACACTCAAATTTTCACATGCGTATACGAGCAAAATGCTTGCATGGTAGGCTGTCATAAAGGAGACCCACAGCAGGCTGAGGTGAACAAGTGTAAAGTTATCAACATATGTTGATATTTTAAACAAATCACCAGATCTTTCTGTAAATACAGTTGTGTTCTTGCTCATATACAGTTAGATGCATAAGTATTTGGACAGTGACACAATTTTCTCAATTTTGCCTCTGTACACCACCACAATGGATGTGAAACAAAGCCATCAAGATGTGAATGAAGGGTAGACTTTTCAGCTTTAATTCAAAGCGTTTAACAAAAATATCACATTAATTGTTTCAGAATTACAGCCATTTTTATTCATAGTCCCTCGTTTCTAGAGGCTCAAAAGTAATTGGACAATTGACTGACAAGTAGTTTCATGGCCAGGTGTGGCCTGTTCCTGTTATGTCATGACAAAATAGGAACTCTCAAAATGTGGTCCAAAGAATTGTCGATGGAAATGAAGCTGGACATCATTTGGCTGAAAAAATCAGGAGTAGCCAAGTCAACAATGGGGTACATTCATAAAACGAAGAAATGCACCGGCAAGATCAGCAACACCAAAAGGCCTGGAAGACCTAAAGTGGATGATTCTTTCCTTGGTGAAGAAAAAACCCTTCACAATGTCTAGCCAGGTCAAGAACACTCGAGGAGGTAGGTTTATCATTGTTAAAGTCTACAATCAAGAGACGACTTCATGAATGTAAATACAGAGGGTTTACCACAAGATGCAAACCACCGGTAACACTCAAGAACAGAGAGGCCAGATTTGACTTTTCCAGAAAACCTATAAAAAAGCCCAGTTCTGGAACAAGATTCTCTGGACAGATGAAACCCAGATTACCTTGTATCAGAATGATGGGAAGAGTATGGATAAGGAAAGGAATGGTTCATGAAGTATACCACATCATCTGTCAAACATGGTGGAGGCAGTGTTATGGAATGGGCATGTATGGCTGTCAACGGAACTGGGTCACTGGTGTCTATTGATGATGTGACTGCTGATAGAAGTAGCAGGATGAATTTTGAAGTGCACAGGGCATACTATCTGCCCAGATTCAGACAAATGCTGCAAACTGATGGCAGTGCCTAACAGTACAGATGGATAATGACCCAAAACATACTGTAAAAGCAACCCAAGAGCTTCTCAGGGCCAGGAAATGGAATACTCTTCAATGGCCAAGTCAGTTACCTGACCTCAATATAACTGAGCATGCTTTTCATTTACTGAAGACAAGACAAGGGCAGGAAGACCCACAAATAAGCAGCAACTGATGACGGCTGCAGTAAAGGCCTGGCAAACCATCTCAAGGAAGGAAACTCAGCATTCTGTGATGTATAAGGTTCCAGACTTCAAGCAGTCTTTGACTGTGAAGGATTTTCATCTAAGTTAAAAATAATCCTTATATTTATAATTATTTTATTCTGTCCATCTACTTTTAAGTCTCTGAAAATGAGGGACTAAGAATTAAAATGGTTGTAATTCCTAAACGGTTAATGTGATATATTTTTTTTTTAAACCCCCTGAATTAAAGCTGAAAGTCTACACTTCAATCACCCATTCAAACCCATTGTGGTGGCGTACAGAGGCAAAATTATGGACATTATGTCACTGTCCAAATATTAATATAGCTAACTAGTTTCTCTACGACAGTGTTTGAGGGTGTTGTCTGCGCCATCACATGTCCCAAAGGAGGAGAGAAGAAAAGCAGCCGAGCCTCAACCTCGAAAGCTCCCGCCAAAGAGGCGGAGTCTCTACCACCCAGGCGATCTGGACGCAACGGTAAAACCCAAGAAGAGACTCCTGCATCTGACCCCTCATCGCTGCCTCAGTCCAGTTCATCAGACTCTGACTCATCTACCAACCAGTCCACCAAACCGGCCAAGACTTCTCAGATGCCAACCAAGAGGAAGGGCAAACAGGTAACAAACCGAAAGGCCAGTGGCAAACGGAAAGCCACAACAAGAAAAAAACGCTCTACTGAATTCATTAGCAGCCCAGCAGCAAATGAGGAGGAGGAAGTGGGTGAGGGACCTGACAACAGGATGGAAGGGGGGGGAGGGGAGGAGGAAGAAGAAGACAAAACTGATAAAGAACAGGATACAAACAACTCAGAGCAGCAGCAGTCTGATGCTGAAGGGAGCCTCAATGCAGACCAGGATGGTTTAAACTCTGCTGATGAGCAAGGAAGTGCAGAATCCCTGAGTAATGATGTGGGACAGGAAAGTGATGAGACTCAGGAACAATCTAATGAACATGAACAAGAAAAGAAACAAGACGATGGAGATGATGACCGGTCTTGTCCCTCAGACTTGGCTCATAACAATCATGGTTCATGCTTTGAGGGTGACCACAGCAAAAGAGAGGAGGAAGAGCAAGCCAGCCCTGTTTCCTCTGGAGACAAAGACTCTGAGAAAAGGACTTCTCCATCACCCTCTGAATCTCAGAATGCTCTGCTGGAAGACCTGATGTCTCCACACTGTGATGAGCAGACTGAGCAGGATGATGAAACGGAGGTTTGTGCAGAGTCAGAAGAAGCCAACTTTGAACAATCTTCAAACGAAGTGAAGGCTGAATCATGTGAGAACTTAAGAAAACCTGGTTCCCCCTCTGCTGGAGGTTCAGAGGAAAATGTAGCTGACCCAGAAACAAAAGCTTCTGAGGACACTAATACAAAAATGCTAGGATCAGAAGAGCCTTCAGTTGTTGACAGTTTTGAGGAAGGAAAAAAGGATGACACTAACGTTGTCCCCATGGACTGCAGTTTGACCATAAATGAGCAGGGTAACAATCCCATTTTGGAACTACCTAAGGAAAGTGCTGACCCAGCTGCTACAGGACCCCCTCTTTCTGAAAGCCAAGTTGCCAAGGACAAGCGCTGCAAGGACCAACAGGAGACAGAAAAGAGCCAGGAGAGGAAGAACGGCAGACAGCGGCATTCTCGCTTCCACTCCCCAACTTCTACCTGGTCACCTAAGATGGACTCCAAGCGAGAACCAACTAGGCGCTCACGCTCTCGCTCTAGAGAATGTGACAGCAGCCGGCCCTTTAGCCACTCTTCCCGGGCTCGCAGCAGAGAAAGAGACAGGGACCGGGATTGTGAGAGAGACTATTCTAGGAGGGACCGTAGTCGTGAGAGGAGGAGATGGAGATCGAGGAGTCGCTCTAAATCTAGGTCCTGCTCTCGGTCTAGGTCTCGATCCAGAACAAGGTCCTACAGACGGGGTGCCAGCCCCGAATGGCCAGGGTCCAGAGAACAGTCTCCTCAGAGAAGGGAGCGTAGGGGTGGGTGGAGGTCGGGGCAGGGCAGCAGTTCTGGTGGTGAGGGACGGAGGTATCATGGAGGTGCTGGTCGCTTTGAAAATGGTGTGCCTCCAGAGGGTTCCCCTGAGCGCCAGGGCTGGTCAGATAATCCTGACTGGGTCACAGAAAAGACTCGTGGTGAAGCTGAGGGCAGGAACAGGGACTTTGGCTTTAGTGGTGGCTCACGCTGGGAAGACCATCGCACCAGTGGCGGGAACAGGGCAGAACCACGGGGCCGGGGACGGCTTGAACGTGGCCGGGGTGCAGGGCGGGGCGGTGGCAACCGTAGCTTCTACAAGCAACAGGAGGAAACAGCCGACAACCGCTGGCAGCCCAGAAACAGCTTCTCAGGTACAGGCAACAATTCAGGGAGTGATGCGTACAGCCGCTTCAACGAAAACCGGGGTGGTGGCCGGAGGAAAGAGTCGGAGCCAGGTGACTCTATGCTTGACCGATCAGGATGGTCATCAGCATCCAGCTGGGCTGTTAGGAGGACCCTACCTGCTGACGTTCAGGACTACTACTCCAAGAGGGAGAGAGGAGGATCAGGAGGCTGGAACCGTCAAGAGGAGGAGCAGCAGCAGTCAGCAGCAGCAGGTCAATCCTCCTCAGTCCTTCCTCATAAATGTGAAAACCAGGCCTTTCTGTTTAGTGAAGAGGGTAATTCCATGTCAAATTAACAGATATTACAAAACTTTCCTGACAGTCTTGGATTTGCCTCATACTTCATGCTGTCAATATACCCAGCAACTAGTGTGCAAACATTTTTGGCTTGTATCTTCTTTAGTTTCTGAGATACGGATGGTTTAAAAAAGGGTTGTGGCCCTAATAAATGAGTGTTGCTAAAAAAAATTGCAAAGTTCCATAAGTCATTACTTTTGAATTATTCATGCTACATGCTTGAAATTTTCAGGGATTGTTCTACACTATTAGATTTATTTAACTTTTTCAATCGTTGGCCTACAGTTGCATATTTGCCAAGTTATGTCTTGCTGAAACTTGTATTAACAAAATCTTTTTGTGCTTTGGAGCCCACTATATCTTCACATTGAACCACATCAGATCTTTTACATTTTTTATATAATACTCATGTTATAGTACTTTCTTAGCAACTAGGTGCATTATAGGGCATTAAAAATGAAAAAAAATATATATTTCAAGCGCATATTGCCCATGTATGACAGTCTACTCTAAGAACAAACATACCTACGGGAAGAGCATGTTTTAATTAGTGAATGCACAAAATATGACGTTGAACAAAACTATATTAAGTTATCAAACACACCATGTTTTACTGAAAACGGACATTCTGCAAAAAACTGTTCTACAATTTAAGTAAGACAGTGTCAGGAAATTAAAAGCTTTGAAGAAATAGAATCTACTTTTAAGGGTTTGCACAATGCAATGATGTCCTTTTCCAAATCCGGTGGAAGTGTATACTGCCTGCCAGTTGGTGTAAGTGGGGCATCATTGATCATCAGGAAACACTATTTCTTCAAAGCTTTTAGTTTGACACTGCCTTACTTAAATTGTAGAACTGCTGCAGAGTGTTTGTAGTAAAATGTTTGTTTGATACCTTACTAAATATAGTTTGGTTCAAGGTACCAACTTAATATCTTGTGCATTTATTAATTAAAACATGCTCTCACCAGTTGTATAATTGTTTTTAGGGTAGACTTTGTCAAACATGGGCAATATGCACTTGAAATATAGGTGTAATATCTTTTTTTTTTTTTTTTTTTTTTTTTCAATTTTATTGCCTCATACATCAGAAATTTTGATTTATTTGAGACATGCATCTAGTTTCTAAGAAAGCACTGTAACATAAGTATTGTATATAAAAATTTAAAAGATCTGATGTGGTTCAGTGTGAAGATATAGTGGGCTCCAAAGCACAAAAAGATTTTGTTAATACAAGTTTCAGCAAGCCATAACTTGGCAAATATGCAACTGTAGGCCAACGATTGAAAAAGTTAAATATATCTAATAGTATTGAACAACCCCCAGATAAGTTCAAGCATGTAGCACGAATAGTTAAAAAGTAATGACTGGCATTTTTTTTTTTTTTTAAGCCTCCATATCTAAGAAACTAAAGAACATACAAGCCAAAACTAGTTGTTGGCTATAATGACATTATTTACTGTTATTGCTTGAGAAAATGGAGATGTTAAAAAAGCACGCCATGAATCAGCCAAATATCCCCCTAAAATAGGAGCATTAGTCGTGGTGTTTGGGGTTAATGTTCTCTTTGATACTAGGAGAGGAAGATGATTTTAGTTCTGTAGTGCAACTGTGAACAGGAACGAAATAAACCAAAAATTACCCCCATGCTACTGCACTTCATTAGATTTTTGAGGAGAAAAAAAAAAAAGCTACTTGTTCTATTCTGCAATTTACTGTGTAAGCCATTAACACCTTCTGTGAAGTAAATCGTGCACATTTTTATCATTTATGAATACATTTAATATCTCTGTACCTATATAATTATTCAGTAGTCTAAATCAACTGCAAATTCTGAATTTTTTTAACTTTCATTCAAGATCACAAGTTCTTCCTAACAGTTTCTTAATTTTTGTTTTCTATACTCTAGATCCCCCTAAAAGTGAGCCTCCTCCCCAGGCAGTCCTGGGTAACGCTCCGGTGCCTGTGATGAACGTGATTCCTCCTCATCCTCCTCAGCTGAATGTTCTTCACCATCACTACCCCATGCAGGGTCCGCGAGGAGCCCTGCCTGTCAGCTTGCAGCCTGCAGCACCGTACGCAATGCCTCCTCAGGTCCCCTTGCACCTCCACCCTGCTGTGCCGCTACTACAGGTGCCCGCTGTTGGCGCTCAGAGCCTCCCTCCTCCTCCCCCACCGCCTCCACCCATGCAGCAAGGCAGCCAGACCGCAGCAGCTCAGCCTGATGGCTACATGACTCAGGTATGGTAAATTGGGACGTAGATAGGACTACTATCGAGGATGTGATGGCATTTAGTTCCACATCCTGTATGTATATTAGCATTATAAATAGCTTAAGTTATAATAAAAAAATAAAATAGATAAGTGCTGTTCTTAAGCAGGTTTCGCACAAACTTATTCTCATTTTCTGGCCCTAGATGACGAGTACTATGGTTGGTTATGGGAAATGCACCCTTCTTCCCACCCCTACCAAAGCTGTTGTTGTCACAGCGACCCAGGGACAACCAGCACCCACCCAGGTGATACCGTCCTCTACGACTCAGCCTGGTCATAACAAGGCTCAAGCTGACAGCTCCAAAAAGGAAAAGGTAACTTGCAGCCACCAGGCTACCCTTCTCTCCATCAAAGAGTATCTTGCAAGAGTGTTCTGTTTCTCTGTTAATTTCTGTCAGTTTTTTTCAAGCAAACTAATGTCCTCTTCCTGCTCTAGAAACAACAGATCCAAGAGAAAGCTATAAATGAAGTGAAGACAGCCATCAAACCTTTTTACCAAAAGAAGGAGATCACCAAGGAGGAGTACAAAGAGATTGTACGCAAAGCGGTAGAGAAGGTAAACACAGTGGGTCCTTGATTTTAGACAGAAGCAGCTTCTCATTTCAGCCCATGACTGTTTAAAATTACAGCTGTTGGTGGCAGATTTTAAAAGCTGTAGCTAGCTTGCTAATTAAGCTAATGTTAGCTTCATGCATTGGTTGAAAACAGTCTCGGAATGACTTTTCAATCTTAAAAAATAAGGCTGACTTGGTCATAGCTGCAAACTCGTCAGTATTCGGCCAAATTTGCCATTTTGAACAAAAACTATGCCCTGTACTCCCCTTGTGAAAATCACACACGCATACACTTGCACTTGATGCAGGGCTGTATTTGACCATGTATATGTGATGTAAACTGTTTTTGGTTGCTCTTTCTTGAAATTTTAGTTTAATTTAGCGACAAAATGTTAGCTTGTCCAAATTGAGCTGACTTTAGCTTTATTTGTCCCAGGAACAGTAGTTAACAGTTAAAAGCGGTACATGGCGAAGGGTTAGTAATCCTATTTATTTTCAATGGGATGTATGTTTCCTTTTCAAGGTGGCGTAGCCAACTATTTAGGATGTGCTTCAAAAAACCCATCGTTGTTCCTTTCTATGTAAAGTCCTATGTACCGGCAAAATCTTTACACAGGCCAAAAGACGGAAAAAAATTAGAGCTACAGCTTTCTTATGTCGATAATTTTCAATCATTTCGCTTAGCTGGAACCTCATATTTGCAGTATATCCAATGTAAGGTTAAAAAAAGACCAATGTTTGTTTGATTTTTGCTGTGTTTTTTTTATCAGGTGTGTCACAGCAAGAGTGGTGAGGTGAACTCCAATAAGGTGGCCAACCTTGTGAAGGCCTACGTGGACAAATACAAGCACGCCCGCAAAAAATGAATCTGCCCTGCTGCTGGCGCGGCATTGCCCTCGCTGACCCATTCAACTGCTCAAGTGCAATTTTCTCAAGCTGGAATTTGGCCTCCAAACTGAAAGATGACGGAGAGCCCAACATTTTCTTTTTTGATATCTGTAACTTTTATTGAATGATTTTTTTTCTATAGATTTTCATATTTTGTTAGAAAATGACCCAATCAGAAAATGTAATGCAAGAGCCCTTTATTTTGCATAGATCATGTGGCTTGGGAACTACTGTAAGGAGTGCAGGGTAGCGTGGGGGTAGGGGTTGGGATGGTTGATACTAAAGATTCAACGCTCAGTGAACGATGTCAGCTCATGTAGTGGACAGCTTCTCCCAGGGTGCTGGCTGGTACGATAAATTTCTCTTCCATGGCATTCTGATCGCACAGCTTATTAATTGAATATTGTCAATGTTCTTTTTTAAAATATTATATAATATTTCAGAGGAAAGCCTAGTTAAAAAAAAACAAAAACCTTGCATTGCCTTTATTAATCTGACGGCTGGAATCTGATGAGTGTGACTGTCATCAGGGCCCTAATTGGTTTAGGAGACACTAAGTGGGATGGCCAATCAGCAATGAGTATGGAGTGTGAGGCGGAAGTTCCAGGGAGACAGATCAGGTGAAATTGACCCCACACCCTGCCTGAATGTGTAATAAATGTCAATGTGTGAACTTGAACTGTGCAAAGTATCCAGAGAATAGCAAAATAAACTAGCTGCTTCCTGATGCTCTGTGTGTTTGTCAGAGGCTTCGAATGAAGAAGGGGAAATACCTCCATTTTATTTTTTAAAGATTGAAAATTTTCCTTCCACTGAGGGTACATTTTCATTTTGTCTTCCTCTCAGAGCTGTTTTCTGAGTTGCTTTTCCCGGCAATTACCTTTCAAACAGTGGCTGGTACTGTGATGTTGTGTCCATTTGGGTTTATGTATGGGATTTGTCTTCTCTTTACCTGTTGAACAATGGTGGCTCTCCCTTAAGTTATCCAAGAAAAGAACTACTAGCCATACAGTGAAAAGCTTCCATGAAATAGATGTACAGTAAGATGGAGCACTGTTACAGAGATGTCAATTGACCACAGTTTGTACATGTCCACACAGTCCTGAGCTGAGGTCCAATCAGCCAGATAAGTGAAATCACTTGTGCAGGTTTACTATAGCTGTCAACCACAGTTCAGTCATTAAGGCCGACAACGTGGCAGCACAGTGACAAATATGAAAAGTGGAGCCATAGGCATGAGAGTAATGATTTGTTCATATGCAGAATAGTTTGTCAGTGTATACCTCCCTGGTATGATCTTTTGCAAACATATAATTAAGTTGTATTTATGCTAATTGAACACACCCTGTGACTGATACTTCAGGCAATCGGTTGTTTTAATATTTAGAGGTGAAAAACAAAAGTAAGTTTTCATAAAATTATGAACTATTTTGGTAATGGATTAGTTGTTACAGTAATTTTTCAAGCAAATTGTCGGACACGCTCTGGTTCCAGGTTCTCCAATTTTAGCATGTGATGCTTTTGTCATATATAATAGTACAATCAATCTATGGGTTTTGAGCTGATGTTCAGATTATACAAGCAATTTGAATAAATCACACTGGGCTATGGGAATTACCAGTGGGCAATTGTCACTTTTCTGAAAATTTGTGGAGACAACAGTTTAATTGAGAAAATAATCAGCAGTTTAGTCGGTTAAATAATTGTTAGTTGCAGCCATACAAATATATAATCTGATAAAAGGGTTAAATAATGAAAGATTGAGGCTGCGGTGTGTTCTTTGGTGACCACGAGGGAGCAGTGTTGTTAAAAGAGAAGTGATTTACTTTAATTCCACACTCCAATCATGCTTGATTAGATTCCATGTTAGTATGCACTTGGAGAATAATTAAAACCCCACAGTTATGACTGTCTATATGTGGAAGGTGCCAAGTGCCTTCTATAAATAAAGATGCATAAATATGCATAAATATTTGTTTAAAACCACTCAGAGAGGTAGTGGCCTCTGACGTGGACTATAATCCTGAAATTCACCTGACCAGACATTTTAAAGTCCCCTGCATAATGGAGGTTTGGTACAAATCCACTGAATAACTTCCAGATAAGTTTTAACTCCATTTCCTCATAAACCACATTTACATACTCTGCCCAGACAAAATAGAAGCTGACACAGAATGCAGAAACATCAAGGCCATGTTTTAGTTTATCTTTGATTTTAAGTGGATGTTAATTACAGGATTGCTGATCCAGGTGCATGTTCAGGACCAAAAAAGGAAAAGTAAAGAAAAAAAAGCACAGAGATTTTCTTAAATATTTGAAGTACCTCTGAACAGTACTAACTTATGTATGTATTAAGTATCTTTAAGAGGTTATAGCACCAATGTTTTAGTTTAATTAAGGGTGCACAAAACTATATTTGGGCTTTAATATATGTGTTCAGGAAGAAGCTATAAACTAAATATAGGAAACATTTCTTTTTGTCTTTCCTTTATTCTTTAAGAAAGTGAAAGGCATTTTCTTTCAAAGACTATACAGTTCATACTTTTTGAAATCAAATGTGTTTGTGTTTTTCATTAATAAAAGGACCCCGAGCTTCCTCTGTTAAGGTTGACTAGCATTCTGATGAGACACTTGAAGGTTCCTTTCATCTGCGTGATGGAGGACCTGGTACAAATCCACTATGTGACTCCCAAACCACTTTTAACATCATGTCCCCACTTTCACAGACTCTGCTCAGATAAAAATAAGCTGACAGGATGCAATGAAAACCAACAGCCCTTGCTAGAGATTATCTTTGATTTTAATTGGACATTAATTACAGGATATACATTGTGTTTCATTGAAACAAGAGTGTAACATTGGTAGGCAAAGCCCTCTTTGCTCCTGAGGTCAAGAGATGGCTGATGTACTCTCTAACCAAGACGTGCGTAAAGAACATTTTGCTAATTCGGGTTCGTGTTCAGGGGCCAAAAAGGAAACAAGACTGCTGCCATTCTCTCCGTGATTTCCACATGTAATACAGTTTTTACAGAATCGACACAGTAATATAATTCAGTCAGTCTTAATGGATATTAACAGTAGATGCTCTGTTGTATCAGAGCAAATTCCACATCACAAATTCACCAGCTTGGGGTTTTTCATTTTTGTTTTACAGCTCCAGATTATTATTGTTTAAAAAAAAAAAAGTTAAAACAAAGCTTATATACAGTTAAACTCAGTATATATATATATATATACATATATATATATATATATATATATATATATATATATATATATATATATATATATATATATATATATATATATATATATATATATATATATATACACACACACATACAATATTATATAAATATAGTAAAATAGATTAAATTACATTGATTTCACGGTTTCCATAAATAGATGTTAGACAATAAGAGTTTGGTGATGTGTTAAGTTAGTGTTGGAAGCACAGTGCACCGTGAGATGACAGACTCATAACTTGACCGGAAGCAAGTTCCCATCAAGCTTTCAAGTTCTTCGCTGTGAAACTTTTTGAAAGCAGAAAACTGTGCAACCATACCTAAAAACACTCAAAATATTGTGACAGATCTTTCTTTGTTGACATGACTGGTTGTCGGTGTTAAAGAGCACACCTAACTTCTAGTTTTTAGGGTTTCTTTTTGCAAGTTTAACAGGTATATTACAACCACTGGATGTGGTCAAATTCAAAGTATTCTTCCATAAAGAAAAAATTTTCAGTTTCCCCCGCCCCTGAGTGGGGAAGTGGAACTGAAGGCTCGGCGGCCTCCAGATCTCGGAGCAGTAGTGTCGTCGCTGCACACGCTATTCCAACAAGATCTTCAGTAGGTTTTAAAGAGTAAGTAAATACAGTTTCAGAAGAGTCCTCTTGTGAGATACTCTGCAGCTCCCAGTGTTGGGCTTGAAAAGGCAGGTTCTGTTGATTTATACTATGTTTTACAAGGAAAGCTGACACTATAAGCAAGGTCACAGAGCCTTGGTATGAATACTAAACAGAAATCGTTTAGACGAGGCCGTAGTAGGCCTCGTCTGTGAAAATTTTGCAAGTGTGCTAAACAGTAAGTGCTTACATTATATAAAGATGCTTTACAAATACATTTTTGGCAAAGTAAAAAAGGAAAAAAAAAAAACATGTTGGAAGGAACTTAATTGTCCTTGAGGAGGATAAACGGAAAAAAGGATTTAAGTGTGTTGCCTCTTGTCACTCTTCGGGAGATTCACAAACTTTTCTCAGCGAGACTTGCTGAGCTCTGAGGTCACAGCCACACTCGCACACACAGAACACCGTACCTGAGTGTAAGCTGCATTTTGAAATCTAAGACTATGTCATCTCTGTTATGAGGCACCTTCAAATATTTGTTTTCAGCTGTACCAATAACTACAAAAAAAAATTACAGAGTAAAAACGAGCAAAAACAACAATGATGAAAAATGCTACATAAAACGAGAAAAAAACACCATCTTTGTGGCCTATAACAGCTTACTGTACAAAGGATACATTCTCTTGGAATGGCAATGGTCTGTTGCTCAGAAAGTCAAAGCCGAGTATCAAGTGAGTTCTTGTGTTTTTCTTCTTTTACAATAAGATTTTATTTTCGTTGGTTGCGTGGTCATAGCAGTCCAGCGCTGGAAGCTGTCCTTTCTACTGTGACAGGCTGCAGCAGGAGAGGTGGAGCTTTAGTGTCCATTAGCTTGTGTGTCTGGGCTGGCTGAAGCATTGTGGATCCAGTCTAAGATGATGAGGCTCATGCTGCCGATCATGACCAGGAGGCCACACAGGAGGAAGGCAGTGGCCTGGAGAAGGAAATAATTTCACATTTAGCTAATGTGCTCAACCAGAGCGATTGATTTCAGTGAAATGGCATTCTGGTAATGTTTGGCAAATTCTTTACATATATGTGTTGGTATTAAGAACCAACCCCTTACCCCGATCTTTTGCACAGACTTCATGGACTCCTTCTTGACCAGTTTGATGTAGAAAGCTGAGGGCAGGATGAAGATGAGCATGGCAGCAGCAGAGGCGCCTGGGAGCGGAAAGAAATTTGGCATTTTAGTCACAACATTTTGTATGTGAGATGCATTTTATGGCATTATCATACACATTAACACACACAGACACCCACCGATGAAGCCAAATATGTCCCTGATGGTGGGGACAAAGATGACCAAGGCGTTGGTGCTGCCCAGCAGGCCCACGGTGATGATGGTGTGGCGGATCCAGCTGAACTCCTTAGATCTGGACAGGTGCTGGTTAATGGAGGTACGAATCTACAGAGAGATAAAAGAGAGGTTATCTGACATGACCCATTCAATTCTACAGACTAAAATTGTAAGATCTGAGCTTGACTTCTTTGACACTTACCGGGAAGAGCACCACAGGAACAGTGAGGGTGACGGCAGTCAGCACAGCCAGGCGGACGATCAGCAGGATCACATCAAACTTGTAGAATTTGGAGTAGGTGTGCAGCAGCTCGGGCTCCACATGCACTGCAAGGAAAGACAGCAGAGACCATTTAGAGCTGAAGTACTTAAGGTCTGATTCACAAACACAACAGGTGAAACATCTCTATAAAGAAACACGTTGGGAGTTGCAGTTTACAGAAAACAGGCTATAAAGCTGCCAAAACTGGAGATTGTGAGTTAGCTGATTGAAAAGTGATTCATGACACTTCAAACTTTTTCAGTGTGTCCATTATGAAAACATAAAATGTGTTTTGAATCCATAGCCTTTTTTTATCGTTTCCCTTGCCTCAGCTGTATTTTGTGTTTAGTGCTAATTATCACGTTAGCATTCTAACATGTTAGACATTATGGAAACATTACACCTGCTTGACATCAGCATGTTAGCATTGTCATGGTGAGCCCATTAGCTAAAGAACCACTGGGCCTAAGTACAGTGTAAAAGAGTTGTTTGCATGGCTGTTGACTCTTTTGGGGAGCAGTTCAAGAAACATTAATGTACTACAGCATGAAAGGAAAGGCCTCATTTTTTGTTTTGTTTTGTTTTTGTCCCCCAGTAAATGTGTGAAAACACCAAAAAATACTCTAGGCTAGTATATAAAATATTTTGCTGTGTTCATGACTTACGCACACACCGTGTCTTTGTTTTCTGAGTAGCTGTGTTAGATTTATTGCCTCCATTTAAACATCACTGTTGCAAAGTATTTCACCCCACACATAGAATTTTTGCCTTCCGTCTTGTCCAAAAGGTGGCAAACCCCACGAAGCAAGTTAGAACAAATGTCACGATGTTTTCTCAATCTCTACTCGCCCTGGCTCAAACTAATTAAAATCCCACATCGGGTTTTGCCCTGTCATGAAAGTTGAGGACGTCTTTGCTCACTATCATGCTCTTATATAACCAGCCTGATGTTCCAGGAACATTTCTTTACATTCACTCTGATGTTCCTGCCACGACAAACAGGAATACAAACATGCGGGCACACTGTTCAGCTGCATCAGGTGGGTTTTTTCACAGTCTTGCATAACAGGCCTCGAGTCCTTTCCTGAGCATTTTGTTCCGGAAGGGTTACTCTGTATTTAATTTGGACCTTGAAGCGTCCTCCCTTAACGTTAGATGATTGATCCGTTCTGACATTTAGTATTCAGGGACAATGACTGCTTGTAAACCCGCACTGGTATGATTAACTCTTTGATGGTTTCTAGTCATCACTCTTTGTTGCTTTATAGTGAATTTTGGCACATTTTTGATGTGGCTTCCACATGTCCACAAGTAAAATTTAGATTTCTGTTTCTCCTAAAAATTAACTGTCTCAAGAAAATATGTTAAAATTAATTTTGAGGATATGGGATTAATTTTCTCATTTACTTATTTTTTTTGTTAAATTTCAGTTAATTACGGAATCAGCTATATGCCAAAGCAGTTCAGCTAAATATCAGATGCCTACCATCATACATTCAGTTAACATATTTATACATACACATCAAATGTTTTTTTTCCCCCAGACTTACCGTTGAATGTCAGATATCCGAAGAGGGCAGCCAGCAGGTACATGATGAACATGGCCAGGAAGGACACGTTGGCAACGCCCTGCATCTTTCCACGGGAACGGCTGTTTGGGAAAGAGGGGATGTTTCATTTAGACACAAGAACACAATAATCTTAGAGATGGTTGGAAAAGAGCTAATAAGAAAGTAGCTGTGTCTTGTAGTTTGGGTGAACATGATGAAATGAAAGCAGTGGACAACTCACTCTTTAAGCTCCTCGTACATTGGCAGGATGGCCGGGTGGCATACAAAGGCGAAGGTCAGGATGGGAACAGCATAGACAGTCTGGGGAAGAAAAATGACACCCAAACATTACATAAGATTTTAGTAGTTTTAGTACAAATTTCAATTCTCCAGATGTTTGGACGTCAAAGAGCTTCACCTGTGAGTTGAAGACAAAGTATTTTGGCGTGCAAGCGTCCTCACTGTAGTCTACAGCGGTGGTGTTCAGATGGGACAAGGTGGTGTTCAGCACTTTGCTCATGGTTTCATTCAGAGCGTTCACATCCTCAGGCAGAGGGCACGAGATCTGGAATTTCTTGATGATCACCTGGAGGACAAGCCAACAAGTTTTAGGTGGGATTTTATTATTCTAAATTAGGGAATATTTTGGCTATTTAGCTTATTAGCTATTTAAATTTGCTATGTATATCTGTCTCTTTTTTGTCTGGTTGAAAAGCCTTTGAAATCTCATTTAACCCATCATGGGAAACAAAAACTTTACTTAAACCAGATTACTGTGAGAAATCAGTTGAAAAACAGTCAGTATCCCAAATCAAATCTTAAATTGCATCCAAATATAAGTTTCACTATTCCTACTTTGTTGTGTTCCAGTGTTTTATGACATTAGCTTATTGTATTTCTAAGTAATGGAATCCCACTCTTCCATTTGGGAAAGAGGGGAGCCATGGATTTCATGGTAAAACTGAAATGTGTTTTCTGAGTAAGACTCATCTGGCACAACAGTCTGGTTCATGTGCCAAATGGGGTGTGCAAGAAATACGTGTGTGTGTGTGTGTGTGTGTGTGTGTGTGTGTGTGTGTGTGTGTGTGTGTGTGTGTGTGTGTGTGTGTGTGTGTGTGTGTTTGTAAGAGAGAGACAGAGGACTGAGGAAATGGTTGGGTTTTACTCACCACAATCAGAAAAAACACCATGCAGAGCAGGGACAAACCACTGGTGTAACCAAGGTAACCTGGAGGGGGGGCAAAAACATGAGCTACTGTTTTTAACAATAGGCTTCTGTTTTAAAGCTGTGGAACTCTCTTTTTTTATCACTTCACTTCCGAGTCAACACACGCAAGCACATCACTGACCCATAACGCAACCCTATTTAGAAATGCATCCAATTTTACAACACACACAGACATGCACACAGCTTACCCAAGTTCCTAAGCAGTGAGAGGGGCAGGATAATGACAAGCGTCACTAGCAGCACCAGGTAGTCTCCATTAGTGTACCATTCTCTGAAACACAAGAAAGAACAACATACCAGTGAAAAATACTTGCTGTAAGTCATTAATTAATTTACCACTTAACTAATTATCACCAGTCTGTGTACTGCCCCTTAATTCAGTGTATCATAATATGTAACAGTCTCATGAAAACATTATGTGACTGAAGATTTTAACTTGTGTCACATTTACATTAACATAAGGGGCACTCCACTGATTTTACACATCAAGTTCAGTTTTCTTGTCACAAAAAGTACTACTCAGCCTCTGACAACTGTTATATAATGTCATCTGTGGCTCTGGTGGGAACTCTCTAAAGTCTGAACAAAATAACCATGATCATGTCACCATTTATGGGAAATGTAGGATCCGTTATTTTCAGGGCCTGACTTCTACTGAAGACTAAAAGTCAGGATATCTCAGCCCCTGCTCCATTGGTTTTTACCTTTCTTTTTTAATGTCTTGCATAGTTCTGACAACTATTTGGAATTCAATACTAAATTGCAAGAAGGCCACTTTATTGACAATATTTGCTGCCTTTCATTACTGCAGTTGATTTATATGCCTTTTCTAGATGGCATGTATTTTGGAACTTTGCCACTTTAGCTTTAGTTCATTTTTTTTATTTATTTTTTTTCCAGATTCGGTATTTTTTTATGACGTTCTGATCAGGTAGGTCATTTTGAAATGTTTAAATACTAGGTGATGTAAATAATAAATCATAAATACTATATGTATCTTTGATCACATATCAAATATACAAACATATTTGCTAAAGTAACCAGCATCAACAGTTAACTAATTAGCTCCGAAACTGACAACTCTGAAGGATAACATCACATTAATTCCACTTTCCTGACAGAATATTCCTTTACATCCTTTTTTCCTGCAGCCTCAGGCCTGATCAAACCTCTCAGCTGCTGCTTTGACACATGTTGTCAACTCAGAGCTTTACCAACATCTACATGTCAGCTGACACAAACTGGCCTGCACAGGATGACTGCATCACTCACAGAAATAGATGAAACAAAAAAGCACCGAGGATCCGTACCACATCAATTTTTTTAAATTTGAAGCAAGTTTGCAGTGATCTCATCCTTTGCTCTGTCTCGATGCAGTACCGGCTGCATCTTCTAAAAAGGCTCTTTGAGGGGCCACATGAAGAGACTGAGTACTGTCTGTCCCATTAAAAGATCCAGACTCCCCGCACCATTCATCCCTCCTATACTACAACTGAAGGACAAAGACCCTGCTTAACCTTCTCTGACACTCAGCACTTGAAAAATAACCTGCAGCTATTCCTGCTCTCTTTTACAACTCATTTAAAAATTCTGGTTCAGTTGGGAAATTTTTTGTACTACAACACACGCTTTCCAACACATCATTTCTCTCACCAAATCTTAAACTATTTGGAGTCCTTACTCTACAAACATCCGTTTTGGGATGTGTAAGCTAGTCTGTATTGACATTTGATTAACAGTCATTGATGCAAAACTCCTTAACAAATGGTCTAATGGTCAGCTCTGAGTCACTACCACAACAATGTTGAGAAATTTCTCATGTCATGTCATTTTTGCTATCATTTATATCAAGCAAAATAGAAAACATGTTTTCTGCACTATATGCTGCAGGATTTTCATGTTTACATAATTGTTTCCAATTTCTGCCATTTACAATGATTTAATACTGTGTGGAATATGAAAACGAAATAAACACCTAGTATTGATTACTGTGATACTTTGAATAATGCATCTTTTTAAGCCGCTGAAAATTAAAGATACCCTTTGGACTTTTTGACCACTAGTAGCACTATGGACCAGTGTTTTGATGAGTGACTGTGTTTTGTAAGCATAACTTCTGTTTGTTTACAAGGAAACTCACTGTGCCTCTTTAAAGACAGTTTAACTGTTGGAACTGTTTACAGGACACCTTTGTTTGCAACTTTTCCAGACCTGAAGATGATCAAATTAGTTTGCTGGGTTTATATATCTGGTTACTCACCCATTGTTCGAGCCCAGAAAGGTCTGAATGACGATGGGCAGCTCGTACTTGACGATATATAGGTAGCTTGACATAGCTGTAAAGACAGAAACTACAGTTAATATATTTTCCTGTAAAATAAGCCAAGTCATGTCCATGTAGGGAACTCCAATACAAAAATAGTGATGTCTGATATTTGTTGAGTGGCAGAGTTGCTCAACGTGAAGAAAAAAAGTTTGACACATGCTCTTCGAATGACTGAAGTTTTCTACTGGAAACCAGTGTTCCAAAAACACTGGTTTCCATCAGCCAAGATATCTGTTTTTTCTTTCTTTTTTCCCCATCCACCTAGTTTAGATTTAGTGTGACAGTGTTTTAGCTTGCGGAATAAACCCATGGTGGATATTTAGAAAAGTAGTTCAATAATAGTTACTTATTAGAAGAAGTTTTCTTTGCTGTAAAAGTGCCACAGTGTCTCACCTCCGATGTTCTGCATGGTGATGGAGAAGGAAGCAGCAAGTTTCCCTGGCAACCCGAAAGCTTTGTAACCCAGCTGCTCATAAACCAGTGCACCTTTGAAGGGGAAATACACAAAGAAATGAAAATTTAACATTTAAAAAAAAAAATAATGAAGCCACTGGGAAGTTTCTATATTTGACTATCTAATAAACTCACCTCCTTCATTGGCCGTCTTCAGCAGCAAGTGGACAGAATATAAGGAGAAGATGGCAACCGCCACAAGGAGAATCCTGTAAACAGAGGAAAGGGATCTTTAGCTAAATATTGACCTGCAACCAAGAATCTATGCGGATATAAAAACAGAAAAATCATTGACAAACTGAAGTGCACTGTTAGATGTGTTAATCTTTAGATTGAACACTCCTATTGAACATAGGTCTTTAAAGGCCAATTAAAGGACAAATGTATTTTCTTGACTGTGGTAAATAAACACACTGACATTTAGCTAGTGTGAAGACACTCTACAGACACTCTACTGCTGGAACTGTGGAACATGTCTTATACCATATTGCCTTGTAATGACTCAAATCTTATTTCTTCTGGGAGAATCTGCCAGAAAAATAACAGGATTTCACCAATTTCTGCTTGTTTCAGGAACATTCTCTAACCAAAAGATGACTAACCAATAAATGATTTTCCCAAACTATTCACTTTGAAAATAGGGTCACCATCACGCAGTTTTGACCTTGTTGCCTTCGAGACTCAAGAGTCTGCACATTTTCACAGTTTTACAGCAGCGAATTAGGAAAATCATCTGCTGTGGCCGAAAACTGCATTTTCTCACATTTTAATGACGTGATCAACAAAGACCTTGAAGGCAGCATCAGTCTGCAGGTTCTGTTAGTCATAAGCAGCATCAGCAGGATTGCAAAGGACGAAAGGTTTCCCAGTATGGGATCCTTTAAGCAACCCTTGGGATGCTGCACAGCCAGCACTGTGTGCCCAGGGGTAATAATAGTCCAATTATTCTCCAGACCATCTGAGACCCGTGCTGTAAAGACGCAATGTTTCCTCTCGGGTGTGTGACTGTCCAGTTACTTTGGGCCTTTGGCTAGCTCCTCGCCTGCCTGCCTGTCTCTGTATAATAATCATTCATATCTTATCCCCTATCACACTGTGACTCAACAAATATATGCTTTGGATGACCTTTTATGCAGAGTCAGTTTGTTCTTTGAGAGGCTAGTTTTTTGTCACTAATTGCTGATGGGAAGAGCACCAGTGTTGTGAAATGTAAACAGAAAGCTATCTTTCATTAATCAGTGATAAAGAGCAGCTAGAAATACATCCAGCTACGTCAGCAATGTAGTAGCCACTTGATTTTTGTAATCCCCCACTTCCTGCAGATTTAGGGCTCAGATTGGTCAACTGCTGGCTGACATTGAACCAGGCTCTGCTCCATTCATGATCTCCTGTGAGTGCATGTTAGTGGGATTAACTCAGCTAAACTGCTTCTCCTGCCACTCCCTGTGTTTGCAAACTGATTCAAATGCCATTTGATGACAAAAAAGGATCTTGTAGCCTATTCTGAGTACAAATACTGATATTCTGAAATCCGTTACAGAAAAATACTCTTCTTTTGAAATAGCACTGTACTGGTTTTTCTTCAGCTTGTTTGTGGCTCCCGATTGCTTCAGGTTGGATGTCAGAGACAGTAAGCTGAATAGGGATCAGTGCTGTGAGGTGCTGCCTGTGTAGTAGTAAAACTTTTTGCCTCTTTAGACAGTATTTTTTTGTGTGTGGTCTAAGAAAAGGTGGTATTAAACAGGGTGTGTTTTCCTTATGATAATAGGTTTCAAATTTCTGAAAAATGCATATACCAAAATGCACTCGAAAAACAATAGAGATAGCTCTCATAAAAACTCATAATTTGCCCTAAAGCAAACTTTTATCTTGACCTTTTTCTCACGAAAAATAAACACTCTTTCCACAGTTTTATCTACAGCAAACCTGATAGTAAGTACTTAAACTGTGGTGGCGAGCATTTATAAACTTTCAACCCCGTGTAATCTACAGCTCAGGGTTGAGTGGCTGCAGAACACACACACACACACACACACACACACACACACACACACACTGCTGGCGAGAAAACTCATCCTGCAGAGCTACAGTGCATCATGACCTGCAACCCTGATTCAACAGAAAAAACCACACACCTGCCTGCAAGCACAGGCAGGTGTGCTTGCCTGATGTTGGATTATGAAAAAAAATTATGCCTGTGTCAAGTGCTGTTTTCCTATACTATGAACCTATTATGACAATGACAGCATTGTTACTTCAATATCTGCCTTTCTTTTATGCTAAAAGTTGTTTTTGATTTGCCATTATCACAAATTCCCTGTTCCTTTGTTTGTTTGTCTTTTCTCCAAGGCCCCTGCATGTGAAATACCTTCAAAGTGAAGAAAGCTGAAAGAACCTAATTAATATTTGATATATGCTAGAATAAAAACTTACACAAATAGGGCAATGCCAGTGTTGGCCATAGCGTAGGACAGACCCAAGATGCCACTGCCCATGATGGCGTTGCCCAGGTTGAAGACAGACATGCCAAAGGAAGCATTGCCCTGGTGCTGTGGAGAAAATAAAGGGAAATCTGTTAATAAATTGTGGGAAAATTACATTGAACAAGTTTTTAAAGGAGAAAAATGTGTTGGAGGATAAGATGAGCTCTTACATATTCAGTCTCATACTTCTTCTTTCCCACGCTGTGTTCAGGGAGGAATTTTTGACTCTCTGCATCTATATCAGAGCATTGGCTTTAAAAGAAAATAGAAAAAAAATTAAAGAAACTGATCCTGTACAAAGGTATACAGGATGTACAGCGTACTTCAGAAAAGTGTACATTTTTGATGATATTTTTTGTGTTGAGACATATTATGCTGCCAGCCTCACCCGCCCAGTGGGACTTTCTTTGAACAGTCCTGGTAAGTGCACTCATTGCTGTTGGAACTGCTGTTGTCTTCTTCACGATATTTGTTCAAATGGTCCATCTCAGTTTTTGCAGCGGGCTGTTTCATACTGTAAATTTCGGAGCAAAGAAAAAGACCAGATATATTTTTGACACTTTATTTTTACGCAATTTCTGCTCCCTGTGTGATGTCCTGCTACCCCAGCCCATTTATTTCTAGCTTTGCGCGTTCACTTTCCCTTAGCATAATCAATATTATAGTGAGCAGGCGCGCGCCTCGGGTCATGTGACTTCTCTCTGGAGGGAGGAGGTAGAGAAGGAGGAGGAGAGGGTGAGGGAGGAGGGGTGACGCACCGGCAGTGGAAAAATACCAGACCGGCATTCGCGTCCACCCGACATCACCTCAGCCCTGATGTAGATGCTGAATGACAAAAAGCCGCAGTACGCGCCGCAGACTTCGCACACATTTCCCTTCGAAATCATGTGAAAAGTGGAGTGAAAACGTGGTGTTTCAGCTTCTTCTATCTCACATTAAACATCCTTTAGCTTTTTAGTGAGAAGCAGAATGGGGTGGCAATTAAGGCAAAGCTTCATGTGATATTATAAATCTGACATTTTAAAATAATAATGTTTTTTTTTTTGGCTGTGAAGTGCGCACCTGTAGACCCAAACAGAGCCCAAAAGGCGTAACCCCAGATCTGTTTAATGACATTATATCCATGGCCGGCTCCCATAGAAACAATGGCACGTGTTTACCCTTTATGGGCATGGCTCTCCATTTTGCGCAGAGGCTTGAGAGTGCTTTGATTCATACTATGATTAGAGGGTTTTCAAATTACATACACAGACAGCTTTATATTTCTTCCTTTTCCCTTTTTTCGTGTTTACTTATCTGTGTGGCAGTGGGAGCCCTGTGCCACCACCAGACACGAGTCCAGCATTGCAGCATCACTGTCACACTAGCTTCATTATTTATTTATTTATTTGGAATAGCACTGACCTGGTAAGAATTAACGCCTCGGGCCTCGTAGAAAGGACATTCCTGGCTTCTAAGAAAGGGATCCACACATCTAATATGGCAGGAAATGGATCTAATATTGACTAATTAACCCAAAAGACCCAGTATCACATCTACTTTAAATTAAATGAGATCCAAATTTCAAACTAAAGACAGACAAGGAAATTAAGTAGAAATTGAAAAACCAAAAAGTGTAAAATATTGCCATCTAGAAGCTCACACTTATCTTTCAAGACTGTGCCGTCTACATCCGGTAATTTCAAACACTCTGTAAATGATGAAAATGCCGGCATTCTCACCTTTCGAAGATGTAGCAGGAGGACAGTAAAATCCTTTCAATGAAAAAAGAAACAGCAAATGTCCGGACGATTTCTTCACCAAAACCTACTGATCCTTGAGTGTATTTAGGTTAAATATGAATAAATGTAAAAATGAATTACCAGACAGGATTTGATTCAGAACACTAGCAGAAAAAAAATCAAGTGATACACAACGACAGTCGTTGAATAAACCGATCGACGCGTAAAAGCAAATAATTTATATTTATTCACTAATTTAACCAAATTCCCAGAGATTGTGTGCGCTCGGAAACAAGATCCTGTTCTGCTAAAGGAGGGGTCGGGACTCACCCTTTTTAAAGATGAGCATTGCATCAGCTCCGACTCAAATGGAAGGAGGAGGGGTGGGGGTGAGTATAGCGGGGGGAAGAGGAGGAGTCCCTCCCGCTATACTCACACCCACCATGTCTCTGCTGTTTTACACACAACAGAGACGTGGTTTTGTATACAAACAGAGCAATGACCCGAACACTGCAAAACCACAAGAATCCTGCATTTTACAGCAGGTGCTGTCACAACCAAGGCAGACAGGGCTTGACCAGTTAAAGCTGAAAATAGACATCAGTTAGAACGATACCGTAGTGGAAGCCATATCTCTCCTTACATCTCAGGACAGCGTTTTGTCCCATGTCGGATCTCATGTTGCCTGTTTGCATTCATCTTGTAATTTACTGTCAACTTGTGGCCGCAGTTGATTATTGTCTGGAAGCTAAGTTGACTGCCAGCCTGCCTATCATTATAATTATGATTTATCCATCATTTATAATTTATATCATTTTCGTGGGCTTGATCGCGTCCCCTTGATTTAGCCTAGGGCTGGTCAAGCAGAGGAGAGCAGCATTTTTTGACATTTGCGCATGCGCAATGTGGATAATCTTGGGCTATTTTAGGGGTGACTAGCTAGGTTATAGCTAGCTACAGATAAATATGCTTGTCAGACTCATTGTCCCTTTTATATCTTTTGTTTTAAAAATAACTTTATAATTAAGAAGTACTTGAGAGGCAAGGCACATTCTCCATTATACCATTCCAAAATTGGATTATGAAAGTAATTGTAGCAATGTCTTTTTAGAATAAAACTCTTAATTGTTCTAATATTATTATCAGTATAACCGTGGGTTGTTTGTTCTTTTCAGCAGCAGAAAAGCACAAACAACCCACGGTGTCAGATAAACTGACAGTGTGAGTAAGCGGCTGTGGGAAATTAATACCCCTCAGCAGCATTATGATTCCAGAAGGAACTGCATCCAAAATGGTTGCATATTCCTTGACTGTTATGGGAATTTGATATTTCCTCAGAAATCTGAGTAATTGTCTTCTATTTCTTCGACTATTTCTGCTCATTTTGCAATATATCAGATTAAAATGTTTCACATCTGTTCTGAAAATGTTTACATATAGAGAAATTTCAGACATTCTAGTTCATTCTAGAGTTCATCTATACATATTTTATCGCATATTTTTATTGTTTTAAGGGTGTTTCATTTTGTATGTTTGCTTTTAAGATGGAAAATGAAGGTAAATATTTTAAATGAAATCTTTTACTTTTACTTGCTAAATACCACATCCACGAATACAGATTTAATGGTTCTAAACAATTCTTTCCTGTTTTTAAGAATGAACTCAGTGGATATGTGGATACCATAAATCCCTGGGCCTTGAGCTGTTTAAGTTGTATTTTGTATGTGTTTGTGTTTCCTACATGTATATGCTATTGTCTTTCATAAAATGTTAATTTAAAACAACCAAACCATAAAACAAGTGTGCTTGTCAAGCTGCTCTTGACTCAGCTTTCGCTGTTCTGAGATCAGTTATGATATTGCATGCATTATTATACACATACCCAGATGTGTGTGGAAATGAGCAAGTAAATGAGCAAATTACACTTCGATTTATCATCTCAAATTTATATAAGTTGTTAATCACCTTAGTCAACATGTATGACGAAAACGAGTTAGGGTGTATTGTGGAGCTGCTTTTAATGACTCCTTTTGCAAGGAAAGCTTTCAAAGACATTTATTCAATTTACATATTTACAGTTAATTAGTAACATAATACCCAAGCCTTTTAATTAGGGGGTGTAGTGGGAGGTGTAGTTGGTTCTGCAGTTCAGCTTGCTTTTCCATATGGCCACTGCCATAATAAATACTACAATAATACCATATGAGATCAAGAAAATATAAGGAACTGTCATAACCTCTCACCTCATCATACACACCAAATGCCTAAAATATGAGCATGTTCTAAATCAATCCTTCTGTGCGAACATCAGAAATCACTTTATGATAATTTAATCTCTACAGGGATATTACAGGACAGTAGGTTGCTATAAACTCACTACAGATCACCGCACACAGTGTCCACAAGATTAGCACTATATACATCGTATATAAACTTGCACTTAATACAATAAGCTATAACAAAGTTTTTTGATTAATTATGACATGAGTAATAATCATATAAGGCAGTAGTTTGAGAACTTTTTTTTTCAGATGTACCACAGATGAACTCAATTAAACTTTGTTGTTCCAAACATGACTAATTTAAATGTATTTTAATCTGGATGTTATTTAACATTTTTTATATGGACATGACTTTTGTTACAAAAATGCTTTCATACAATTGATGTTCAGGTGTTGGCAGCTGACTCAGTATTTGGATATATATATAATATATATGTTAATCAAATTGGGTCTTTTTTTTTCAAATTAGTTTAGCTAAACAATCTCTCCATGTACCTTGTGGCAGCTGCAGAAGTACTTTGGGAATCACGTCTATAGTGGTTTACAGATTTGTGTGATGTGTACTTGTTTTATACTATTATCTAAAAAAGCATTGCTCTGCTTTTTAAAGCTTACTAAGGTTAGCACACCCTCCCAGAGATACATACATACATTGAGATAGATACAGAGATACACTGTAGGTCTGCTGAGTAAGGACGCAAAGTGGCCTGGACGCCTGTCACTCCAGATCAGGGCGCAAGCGCAGCATCAAAGCAGACCCCCTGTCTGAAAGGAGATTACACACAACGCTGTCATGTGACAGCAGCCATTCTGATCCTCATTCACACTGTTGGCTCATCTTCCTGGGTCAGGTGTATTTGTGTGTGTGTGTATATGTGTGTGTGTAGGAGTGAAATCTTCCACAGCTCTGGTTTCCAGTTTGTTATTGATGCTGGGAAGACTGAGGACTGTAAGGTCTGTTAACTATCAGACTGGTTAATGGATTGACCTTTGAATTAAAAAACCTGATAGGATCTACACTTCCTTCTGATGCAACTGCTGCTAATACTACAACTTATTACTGCTAATAAACAATGTGCTGATAATGATTACTGCAACTCTTCTCACTATCTTACTTCTACTACTAGCACCACCATCACCATTTTTGTTACTAATACCATTACATGTATTACTACTACCCTACTACTTGTACTACTACTGCTTCTACTAATACCACTGCTAGTACTTATGCATGTAGATGTACTACTGCTACTTGTTCTACTACTACTTTTAATGCTATTACTGCTACCACTACTACTACTGCCAGTACTACTAATTCCAGTACTACTATTACTTGTTCTACTATTACTACTATTCTTACTAGTATTACTATTGCTACTACTACCACTATTACTACTACCAGTACTACTATTACTTGTTCTACCACTCCAACAACTACTAATACCACTACTACTATTCCTGTTCTACTACTACTACTACTATTACCACTACTACTACTAGTATTACTGAAGCAACTAATACCAGTACTAACACTACTAATACTAAAACTACCACTACCACTACTACTACTACTACTATGTGTATCAGTAGTAATACCACTACCACAACAACTACAATTACTACTAATACTACTACTAGGACTACTACTACTGCTACAACTAGTACTAATGGCACTACTACTTTTACCTGTACTATAATTACTACTATTCCAATTACTTAGTCCTATGTTCACTTTCTCCCCTGTTCAGTGGCCAGATACAGAGTTCAGCAGGGAGCATGATGAAACCTGCCTCACCTGAGAGGAAATGAAAAGTAGCACATAATGCACATTTAAGAATAAACGGCAACCAATCCAGTGTTATTAATTGGCCTCAGCTGGACGTGAAGTGTCAGCAGCTAAAAATAGGGAACTTTTTTCTTGGATACATTATGCAACATCATTATGTCTTTACACCCTGAACTCCTCCCCACATTGTTGGCCTCACATTCATTTTGGCTTTGTGATCTTGTGACACATTGTGTCAGTTACACACATTCCACTGCTGAGACTAAACAGCTTTCCATGATGATGAGGAACGTTTTGGAATATAAACAGATCCACAAAGCTTCACTGTTGTACTGTCTTACAGAAAATACATAGTTATTGATATGCAGCCATTTTTTTGTAAAGGCAGTCCATTTCTCCTTTTTCATTCATTGAGGAAGATTCTAAATAAAACATGAAAAGCTGGTTTCTCTTAGTGAGTTTTTTAAATATATATTTTATGTAATAGTCTTAATTCAGGTGGAAATGCACAGAGCACTTTGTTTCTGTTTCACTTTATTGTTTAAAGATGCACAAGAATTTTATTGTATTAAATAGTTTGCCCTGATTGGGCAAGATTTCAGTCACCTGAAAGTAAAATAAAATAAAAAGGGTTTTGGTTGATAAAAGTCTTACTATTCAGTTGGTGCAGTGTTCAGATGGAGGAATGAGATGCACTTTTATTTTTTTCAGCAATAAAAAAAAGAAACACTATAAATTTAAACTCAGGCACCTCTTATGGCATTTACAAAGACACATTCACTTACTCCAAAGCTGAGTGCAATTGAATGCAGGAATTATTGATTCACGGCTTATGTCATGACAAAAGAGACATTGAACACAATACACACAGATATCCACACACTTGCCGTAAAGAAATGAATAATTCAAAAGGTGACACTTCTGTTGATTCTCACTGACTGTTCCTCATAATTTCTCTGTCACATACATACTTTGAGCGTTCCGCTGCCCTCAGGCACACATGACTACGTTTGTGTGTCTTTCTGTGTAGAAGCCTTTGTTTGGGGCTTAAGCTCGACCCAGCAGATCTAAAACAGATAAGGAAACTGGAGCCGGGGCAATTGGCGCAGGAGGGGACGTCGTCTGAACACCGGTGACATGTTACCCCTATCCATGCCTACACACACGGAAAAATACATCTATATACAACATTTGCTATGATGTGAGTGAACCCAGGAGCAAGATCTGGTCTGGGCTCATGGGAGCAGTCAATGGTCAAACCAGTCAGAGAGGGTGTGGTGAGAAAGGTCAACAAGGGCGAGTCCAAAAATGAAAAAAGTGAATGGAAGCTGAAAATAGCTGTGCAACACTAAAACTATTCCTCCCACTAAGGTTATTACAACTATAGTCCTTTAAGTCTTTCCATTATTACAACTCTGCTGTTTCCAAACCCTGCTCCTAATACTGCTACCACAACTCCAACTGCTGCTGCTGCATCAAATAATGCTGACTTTTTCATGTAGCGGCTCACAAGTACATTGAGAGCCAGTTCTGAGAAGTTTAATCAACAACACTGTAACAGAGTCTGGATCTGAGCAATTTCACTGAGGCTTAGTGCTGTATACTGCATTTACGAGTTGCCTCTGTCTTCAGGCCCACAACAGTGCCAATCAAACAAATTTGTATGGGTGTGTGCATGTGTGTGTGTGTGTGTTGAGGGTGTAAAATAAATACAAGTGGAATTTGTCTGCACACACCTATGCAGAAGATTTGAAGTGTAGATGTCTTAACCTTTTCTGAGGCATTTTTGTTTTGTCATAAGTGTAGGAAATGCAGCAATCCTGTATCAATAAAGCAAACCACATAGGTTTCATGCAAAACAGGAAGATTAGAAACGCTGTCTCCAAGACTGAAATTGAAGGTTACATCTTCTTGGAAATATCCCTATTATACTTATTTGTACTATATTCTATACCTGTTAGCAACACTCTGATCCTTGTTTGGAGCATTTTATAAAAACCTGGAGCATTGACTCAGGTGAGAACAATGCTGTCTAAACTCTTGTGTCTGCACCCAAATATCCTGCCTGAAAATACAAGTCTGTGTCCACTTCCTTGAACTTTCCTGGCCTGTAAAAAGAAACAAAAAGATCACCTGGTCACACTCCAGGAAACAAGTGGAAAGGTTGGTCATAATAAGGAGACAGGTGATACATAATAGCCAGCAGTTCCTCATGCTTGGAGCATTGAGTGTGAAAGGAAATGATGGTCATACAATGGGTGTCAGACACTTTATTTATTTAAACTGGATAGATAACAGGTTACCAAACTGTGCTGTTACAATGAGTTATTTGTGAGTGCTTGTGATTTTATCTTAAAGTAAGCCTGAGACTTTGGAAAACACACTTATTCACTTCCTGCTGAGAATAAGATGAGAAGATTGATACCACTCTTATGACTGCACGGTAAATATAGAGCTAGGGCTGGGAACCGATTAGCTTAGCTGAGTATAGAGACTAGAACCAGGGGGAAATAGCTAACTATTGCCCCGTAAAACCACTATTTGTAGTTTTCACATTTTGTTGTTATTATATAGAATGATCTAATGAGATATAACATGTTAAATAGTAACTTCTTAATTCTTTATGCTAAGCTGATCATCTGCTGGCTCTAGCTTCACATTTAATGTACAGACACGAGAGAGGTATCGATCTTCTCATCAAATTTTTGCCAGAAAAGCAACCAAAAAAACCATACTTTATTTCTTTAAGTATTCCCTTAAAATCTGAATAATAAAAGAAAAACAATACAAAGGCATGTCCAAATCAACGTTTTCCCAATTTTTCAAACCAAAGAAAGCAAACTGTGCACAATGCTGCTGTGTTACTGTGGTAGCCTGTAGAAGATAACAGGGTGGGATGGATGGATAGATGAAATGACCTGCCAATATAGATTTTTGCATGAATTGGGTCCTAACATCTCTGTGTTCCCAGAACAGGATCAACAACATTACACTTGTGACCTCTGGTTGGTTGGACTTGATGAGTTGAGGATCCTGTTTTGTTGAGGTTCCTAGTTGTCTTACAACTATTGCACACCCATATTCATCTGCACACTAATTAATTTGGTTAAAAACAAATTTTTAATCAACCACAATGGCATATTATGGCTCTTGTGACTGTTCCAAAATTTGTGTGCTGAATTATTTGCTCCAACATGTCCCCTAACACAGGTGTTTTCACTTATTTTTCCTGATTTGTCCCGCTTTAGGTGTGTGTGTGCATGCCCATTCTGTGCTTGATTGACACTTCTTTTACTCTCCTTTTAGTTACCTGTAAAAGTGGGACTACTTACATCTTCAGTGTTTTTGATCGGTATTTGGAGTTTAGTGACATAACATGGTCCCCAGCATAGCTCTGCCCATCTTCCACCTGAGCAGAGGTCTAATCATCTAGAGGTCAAAAAACCAGTTCATTACTTATATAAAAACTAAGCTAAATTTGCATTAACTACATTTTGATATTATATTTTCAAACATAGCAAAGAGGAAGAAGTGGATAATACATTTTACCTGAGGGACTAACAATTAATTGCTTGGTTAATGTGCGCTGACAGACATGAAATGATTACCTTATGTTTTCCCATGTGAAAAAAAAAACAAGTTCAGTGATAAATACTAATGCTAAGGAGACTAAAAGATGAAAAAACATGCGCATTGGTTCTGTGCTTCTCCTTAGATTCCATTCTATGTATTTAATCAAAGCGAGCTGCCAGGTAAGGATGCATGAGATGATAGCTGACATGCGCAGCTTATAGCACAACTTCAACAGCCTATTATGCTGTAAAAGTATTCTCATAACATATTCATGATGTCTTCTTTAGCTTAAAAGGGGGATGTCTAACTTGTCTGCTAACTTAAAGCTGCACTAATCAAAATTTTTATATTAACAATGGATCAACTGACTATGTTTAATGTGAAAGGGGTCGCTTGTAGTGAAACACCCTCAGAGAACTATCATCCAACCCTGCAGTTCCACTAAATTGTATGGAAAGTTTTAGCGACTTTCAGTTCATCCTTTTGGTTTTACTACCTGCACCTTTAATGTTTGGTTCAGTCTCAGTGCTCCCATTAGCCTTTTGTCCAGCTGCAGCAGCTAGTTGTTTAGGGCCGAATAGCTCTGATAAAACCAGTGTGTGCTACCTGCCAAGCACCAAGCAACAAAAGAACAGTAAAAGGTTAGCAGCTAGTAGCTTGTTAGTGCATCTTTTGTCAGCTAAAGATACAGATATTTTTCCTCAGGAGTTGGTGAAGACCAAATCTGAACTAAAAGGAGAGTGAATATTGGACTAACATTTGTCAAGTGGTCAGAAACACCGTCAACGGATCAAATTAATATCTCTCAGGACATCACATTAACTGTACCAGTCTCCCACCAAGCCCCCCTCCTGTGTCCAGGCAAGGCCGGATAACCAACACCCCAGCCTATACCTATTAACTTTTCATTTTCCCTGACTTTAGACTAAGGATTTTCTTGCTCCTCGACCTTACTCAACCCATCCCCACTGTGTGTGTTCTTGGAACAGTTAACCTCTAAGGAGGATCTTTATTACAATATAGACGGACACCTTTTTTTTTTTTTTCTCAGGAGGAGATCTCATGCTTTATTAGGAAAATAAAGGTCATTGGGTTTTTCTCCACTGGCTTAATGTGAAGATCTGAAGGGGTAAAATGTGTGAGGGGTAACAGGACTATTGAATTTTCTTTGAAAACTGTTACTTTTATCTTGCATCTCTTGTATTGTAGGTGTGTTTGCACATATTGGGTTGCTTCCCCTTTTGATGGGCATCTGGTGCGTGAATGCAGCTGCCATTTGACTTTGGTGACACAAAGAAGGCTAGTGGCCATCAGACTGAAAAGCAAACAAGTCGCCAAAGAGGAAGTGAGTTATCTTTTGGAAACCTTGTCATGTCTCTCACATACACACACACACTCATACAGAGGCATAGTTGATCCTGATCGGACGTGAGGCCTGTGACAGGATCTGGGTTACTACGTAAACACTCCTTAGCTAAACACGACCACCTAACACAGTGGGAAAACCCACAGAATCCAACAACCATCAATGGATTGTCTTCACAGTTTGGACTGCACTCTAGTAGATTTTCCTTAAATGTCAAAATCACATTTTAATTTTCCATACAGGTTCCCATACCAATCCCATCCCAACCCAATGTTAGGGTTAATATTGGTGCACGTAAAGCACTTCATTAGGAAGAAAAAAGTCTTTAGGGTGGTTTCACTCTGCATCTTCAGTTATTATGTAATATGCCAAATTTTTATCACCATCTCTGGTCATATGTAGGAACTTAATTTAATAAAACTGGTGTAATCGATTAAAACTTTTAATATCCTACCAAACATTTGACTTGTGCCAAGAAACTAAACTCAAGAATTAAATAACGAACTAGAAGTTTCTTGCATTGCGGTTTTAAAGGACTAGTGTTGGATTTAGTGGCATCTAGCGATGAGGTTGCAGATTGCAACCAACTGAATACCCCTCCCCTCACCCCTCCCTTTCCAAGCATGTAGGAGAACCTACACTGGCCTTCAGGTAACATAAAATCTCTAGAGCCAGTGTTTAGTTTGTGTGAGCTACTGTAGAAATATGGCCGTGCGACATGGTGGGTTCCGTGGAAGGAGCCATTCACTATGTAGATATGAAGGGCTAAAACCACAACGATTCTTGGTTTCAGGTAATAGTACACTAATGAAAACATAATTATGAATTTTATATTCTGTTTCTGCCAATAGATCCCTCTAAATCCTACACACTGGTCCTTTAATTTTCACAACATCTGAAGAACCTGAAAAATAGTGCAAACTCCACTCTGATGGTTCTTGGGTTGTACTTAGTGGAAATTACGGCTCAGACACTAAAATTAGAGCTAGACTCTTTTGAAACTCAAAGTACCTAGAAAAGTTCCTGGATGTATTCCTAGAAGGCTAAAAGAGGGCTAATGACTGTTGAATGAAAAACACATTTCCTTATGCCTCATTTTTTTTCCTGGATTATGAAAGAGTTTTAGTTTAGAAGTTTAAAGTAAAAAGCAGACAAGTACTCAAATAATTGTTGAAAAAATGTGAAAGCAACTGACAAAAAATTAAGAAAAGAGCAACTGCAAAACACTTGCCTGACACCTGGTGGATTACATGAAGGAAGCCAGTGAGGGATCAGGTGTTTGTTGCTGCAACAACCACACTGCATTAGCTCAGGAAAGCAAAGACCAATTTCAAGACCAGGATCAGGGCAAATTTCAGGTAAAATGTTTCCCTCCCTTCCTTTGAATTAAAATCAGCTTAGGTGCCTAGTTAGCATTTCCACACCAAATGTCAAAGTAGGGTGACCAGTTTGATGCACAGGGTAAAATCTCACTCCAGCTTTCTACATGAGTTATTAAATTCAGCTTTCCAATGTCTAGATGTACCGGAGCATCTCTTGATTCGGCAGCATTACCTTAGTAATCCTCTTAGTGGTGGGAAAGTGGTTTAGCGGGTGCATTCTTTATGACAGGAGCACAAATGGGGGGATCACGTTAGCCTTAGGGGCCCCAGAGGGGAGGGCAGGCCGCTTGTCTTGTTCTCCAAAAACTTTCCACCAGGATGGACCTTGGTCAGCCCTGTGAACCCACTGACTCCCTGTCCACCCCTGACTGCTGTGGGATATACGCTTTTTCACAATGAGAGACAGAGAATGAAACACAGAGAGATAGAGGAAATAGAAATGTATGTAGAGGTCATGCTAGAACAATGCTAACAATCAAACTTTATTGATTTATTTACATGTCAGTTTCATGCAATTTGGATAATTCATGCATCATCTCATAATAATATTGTTTTCTGTGATAAATGGTAGCACACATTGTTCTCCTTTTCTGTTATATGCATTTCCAGAAGTGCTGCTCAATTTTAACCAGAACACTTTTTTTGTCGGTAGTGTAACACAATACATTGATGTTTTGTTGTGTTTAATTATAACTGAAACCTGGCCTTTTACTTCAACATCATGAGTGCTTTTGGCCTGACAAAGAGGTAAAAGTGTCAAGTCATTTAGTTCAGTTTCACTACTTGCACAGCTCCAGCTGTTTGGCTTTGTGGGACAGTATATGTGTGTCTTTGTACTTTTGTGTGATAGCGTAGCTCTTAAAACATGAATCAAGGCTGAATGTCTGACACTACCAGCAGGCATAAAAAAATGAAAAAAGGGCATATAGAGGTAATTCAGTTCCCAGTGCAGGGTAAAGTTAGGGAACTGAAATTAGTTGAGCTGCAGCAACTGAGAGGATTAGGAGGATATCTACGCACACACACATATACTCACAGACTCACATAACTCCTCAATCATTACTGGCATAAAAAGTGAATAAACTAACATCAGACACACGCACACTGACAGACTTGTGAGTGTCATCAGCTCTCATTTAGCCTGCAGGCATTATCATTTTTGTTGTTTTAGATGATTGCTCACATTTATGTCAGGATGTAACCCACATCTCTGTCAGTAATGTTGAATATGTTTTTGGTCACAGTATGTAACAGAATTTTTTCCCATTGTTTTGTCTTTGCTACAAATATTATGATTATGAAAGTAAAGAAAATGTAGAATAACAATCTAAATGTTATCTGTCTTCTCACTGTTCAGAAGGTAAGATTTGGGGTGATAGGTCAGAAAAGGGGGAGGGTTATGTACTGTATTTTTTTCTTGTGAGATTCATTGAAAAAAACCCCCAGTATATAGTTACATAAAAACAATGGATTTTGTGTATGCCCTCAGTAATTACTTTTGCCACGTACGGATCTTTATGCAATTTTAGTATCTGATGGCAATTGGAATTTTACCAATTACTATTATTTTTATTATTATTATTATTATTATTACTACTATTATTCTGAGGGGAGAGTGTTGAAATTTGTATCTCAGTCAAGGGGAGGATTGAAAGAAAATATTGATTTTGCTGCAGAGGATCTTTCTTTTTAATAAAATTAAACATAAAGTTCAGCCCAACACCCCTCCTCAATCATTTTCTAACAGGAATGCCAGGAAGAGGCATTGCCGAGAAACCAAGTGTTATATACAGCAACCTCTTAGCACCAAAATAGGAACAGAAAAATATTTCAAGAGAGGGTGATTTAACATGACTAAAAATAGGATTTGACATTGAGTCCTACTCGCTTAGCCCACTCATAATGTTATAATAAATACCAGAAAATTCATGTTATGATGAAAAGTTATTAAGAAATGTCCAGGGAGTTCATGATGAATATAAGACATGTGTATCTGTGATGTCGAGGTGAAAAGGGGAGCAGAGGAGAAGGGAAATATATGAAGAAATCACTTACTGAATGGTTTCACATAAAAACAGTCAAGTGTTTGAGTTAGAGGTTAAAGGCCGCAAGATGGTAAAATTGAGGTGTAGAAAAAAATGACTAATGCCACACTTAATTAAGAGGAAAAATATCTTGACAACATGTGTTAGACCAATAATAAAACTTGTTAAAAGAATAGTTGAGTTGAGTTGGGAAATACGTTCATTCACTTTCTTGCCGACGATTAGATGAGAAGGTAATACTACTCTCATGTCTGTACGGTAAATGTGAAGCTAGAACCAGCAGGCGGTTAGCTTAACCTAGCATAAAGACTATAAACAGGGAGAAAAATGTAGCCTTGCACTGTCCAAAGGTAACAAAATACACCTACCTGTTGCAAAGCTCAATAATTAATATGTTTTTTCAATCTGTAAGAAAAAACAATGTGTACAAATGACAGTTCGTGGTTTATGAGGAGTCATGGGTTAATTAATTTCTTAACCAGGAACTTCCTAAAGTCTTGCTGTTACAGTGATGTCACCAATTGAGCTTTGGTGGCACTGTTAGGTGGATTTTAAAAATATGTTTATTATTTATTTTAATTTGTATTTTTTAATCTATTTTCATTTTTGGACTGAGCCAGGATACCTGTTTCCCTTAGACTGAAGCTAACATTAAGCCAACTGTCTTCCAGCTGTAGTTTCATATTTAGTGCTTAGTCATGTATCTACTTTTATTTTATAGTTACATTGTGTATACACAAAAGTTTCAGCACAGAGAGCAACAAGAAAACAAAAGTTTCTACACCATCAAAAAAAAAAAAAGCAAACATGATAAGTATATTCAGTCTAAAAAAGAGACATAACTGCGCTTTTGCAAGAAAATAATCAGTTTAATTGGTTTTCACCCTGTGTGTGTGTGGGGGGGTGGGGGGGTGGGGTGTGTGTGTGTGTGTGTGTGTTTGTGTGTGGTCCTGGAGACACCCACTTTAGCGGGAACTACCACAGAGGCAGTTTTGAGTACTTTGGCAGGTGTTTATATGTCTGTCTGTCTGTCTGTGGACATGACAGCCTAGCATGAAACTTGAAAGGTGTGTATTTAAAGTCAAAATGAAGGCTGAGTTTGAAGATGGGTTTTGTCCGACTCATGAGTACTGAGCAGTCATGTAATAATCTAATAATGACTCAGTAGTCATTATTAGATTATTACATGAGAAGTAGTCAGGGGTCAGAATGTCAACATGTTGACATATTTATTGACATATTTATTCATTGAAGCACAATGTTCTACTTGCACTGTGACATCACCTGGGTTTAGAGAGCGTCTGGTTCAGGTACAGTTTGAGTCTTCACATGGTTTACCAAAAACTATCACGGACACAACTTCAATTAGTTAAACGAACACAGAACAAACACATTGAACGTGATGGGAGAAGTGCAAAAAAGCATTAAGTAAACCTTCATGCCAGTTTCTCTGACAGCAGGAGAGAAGAGAATGTTCTACAGGAGGATTTATGGAGCTTTCAGCCTGCTCAAGGAAGAAAAGAAGTGAAAGTTCAGCTAACCTGAGGAGCAAATAGAGAGGATTCACTCTAACAGCCTCTCATTTTTGTGAAATCGCCTACTCCAAAGACCAACCACAAGTTTACATTGCTTTTGGATTTTTGTCCACCCAGAGGAAGATGAAGACAGACAGGGGATAAGTGTAAGTGGACCAGCAGGTCAAACCCAAGGAGCTTATCATCTTTGTTAAAAACATTGTCAATAGGCTGACCCGTGAAACATTTCTGGATTTAAAGATTCAGCTGAAGGAGCTGACAATGGAGACAGAGGAGAATTTGAAAGAAGTTATCAACATCATCTTTGAGAGGGCCATGCTGAGACCAAACTCATCTGTGCTCTATGTCAACATGTGCTGCTATCCCTTTTAACATATAACTTGCTTTTCCCCCAAATATTATGCCACTGTTTGCACTTTCTGACCTTGCTCCAATTATAAGTTATTTTTGTGTCTCCAATACTCATGAAAAGTTTGAGGAAATAAAGCAGCACAAACTGCATTTTGTGTTTGTTCTATAAAGCATTGCTTTCCATATAAATATCACTATGATTTCCAAAGAATGTGTGTTGAACTTGTCTTAACAAGGCTTTCTTTTGGTTTTCTCTTCCTCGGGTCCAAGTCCGAAGCACAGCTGACCCAACAGCCACTGTCAGCTTCCAAACTTTTCTCATCAGATGCTGCCAGGCTGAGTTTAAACAAAACCATAGCAGAGAGGACATTTTTGAGAGGAGGCAGAGATTGTTGGAGACTGCCAAAATGAAATTAATATGCTCTTTTTGTTGAATTATCATAAATATCAAAGTTTAAAAGGGGGGTGGGAGTCTTCAGGAAAATAAAAATATTTCCAATGATTCATGTTGACTTTGACAAAGAATACAGTTAAACATGTATGTTTCATTGTAATATGTCAACAGGAAGAAGAAATCGAGCGACTGAAGAAAGAGCTGGATGATGTAAAGATTCCTGTCACTCGTTGAATAACATCAAGTTTATTGGGGGGCTTTTCAAAACGATGATGAGGAGTCTCTGGAGTACCTATACAAATTCTTCAGGATTATTGGCAACCATCTACAGGATTAGGATTACAAAAGAAGGGAAGACATCATCCAGGGTTTCCCTCATGCTAAAGGGCACAATGGAAACTGGTTGCCTGAGATTGAGCTAGCCAGGATGAATGGTAAGAGCACTGACAGCCAATCCTCAGTCTTGCAGCCAGCTGGCCCTTGATCCATTCTCAGGAAAAAACTGACTACAGAGTTCCTTAGACCGAGGATGCAGCCTTATGCTCTGCTGCGGAGCCCGAGCTCGCTGTGGATGAAAAGTCACAGCTGACTCTGGACATGAGTGAGGAAAGCAACAGCCAACTATAGCCAAAGGACAAATAGATCATCCTCACTTGCTCTCCTCCTTTTAAACCCTCACTTACAGAGGACAACATGGACCCCTTCCCTAAGGCCATAACTGATAAAAATTTTAACAGAAACGACTTGAAAGAAGCCCTGTACTGTGTAGCAGAGAAAACCAGACCCTCTGTCATCCATGTGTTTGTTAGATCTGCTGTGGACTTGACGTTTGAGTGCAGCAGCAACACCTGGAGGAAGATGGGCCTAATGCTGATTGAAATGCAAATGTCAGGGGTCCTGCCTGCACAGCAGATCTTTAAAGGTCTGCAAGAGATCTTGGAAGTTGCAGACTACATCACTGCAGATGTGCCTGACATCTGACTCTGCCTCACGGAGCTTATCAGCCCCATGCTGCATAAGGGAGGCATCTCCATGGCTGACCTCTTTGGAAAAATCATGACCCTTGTGCCTCTTGAACAGGCTAGTGTGCTGCTAGCACAAATCCTTTGTCTGATGTCTGACAACAATCCATCCCTCACCTACGCCATTCCTCCTGCCTTGACTCCCCGCTAACCCCCAGCTTCTCCAATCATTCCCATCTCCTCAACCTTTCCTTACAGCCCCCACCCTGTGCTATGTTCTCTTTCCTCCTGTTCTGTCTCTTTCTCCCACCACCACCCCCTCTACCACCATCCCACCACACTGTCTCCAAGTGCTTGCTCATGGGGGAATGTTTGGTCTCTGTAAATAATATTCTAAAGAGTACTTTCCCATGTGGGAAAGTGGTCTGAGACTTTTGATTGTATGTGATAAACCACAGCAGCGCCTTGATGGATGTGGCATCTTGACAGAAGACATCACATTGTGTTACAGAACAAATTGAACCAGACTGAAGTGCTGCTGTGTTGTTTTGATGACTCCACCTCAATGCCCCTCCTGCTTTTTTTCACGCTGTGTGAAAGTCTGTCTAACATGGCCTTGGGTTTATAGTAAAGTCCTGTCTGAAATTATAGGCATGCCTGAATATTAAACAAAGAATTTAGAATATCTTCAGAAATAAATGCAAATTAACCAATTTTACAGACATAAAATGTACGCTTGACACAATTATTGGCACCCTTTTGATGAATTAAAATTAGTTCCTCAAACAAAATATAAAAACAAATAAGACTCACCAGTGCTTAATTTTCAGTGTTCACATGACCTGAAATAACCAATGATAGTTCTACTGCATAAAAAAGGGCTGATTGTTTCCTGGTTCTTTTTTAAAATGTTGAAGACAAGAGAGCTGTCTGCCAATTCCAAAGGCTATAAAACAAGCAGCAAAGATCTTGAAATCCCAGTTTCAAAAGTTTGTAATGTTATCAAGAAGTTTCAAAGTCATAAAACTGTAAAGACACTTCAAGGATGTGGCGCTAACAAGAAACTCAGAGAGAGTAGTCTCCGAAGGTTGATGCAGATTGTGGAAAGAAAACTGACCTGGAGCAATCTGGAGTGAAGGTTTCAGCCTGTACTATACGCTGTCCACTAAACCAAGTAGGGCTCGATGGGGGAAGGCTAAGGAGGTAAACACTATTGAAAGAAAGGCACAAAAAGGCAATACTAATGTTTGCAGAAAAATTCATAGATAAGCCACAGTCATTCTGGGATAATGTTCTATGGAACGATGAAACCAAAGTAGAGCTCTTTGGGAATGCAGTGCATCAATTTATTTACATGTGTCAAAATGAAGACCATAAGTAAAAGAACACCCTATCTACAGTAAAACATGGTGCAGGTTCTATTATGCTGTGGGGCTGATTTGCTGCTTCTGGTACTGGAGGCATTGAATGTATCTAAGGAATGATGAAATCAGAGAATTACAGAGGCATTTTAGAGTGAAATGTGTTACCCAGTGTCAAAAAACTAGGTCTGAGGCGAAGGTCTTGGGTCTTTCAGAAGGACAACGACCCAAAGCACAGATTCAGCAGCACAAAAGAATGGTTGAAAATGAAAAGATGGACTCTTTTAAACTGGCCAACAATGGGTCCTGACCTAAATCTCATTGAAAACCTGTGGAGCCGAAATCTGCCGTTGAAAAAAGGACTCCTGCAAACTTAAAATAGCTTGAATGCATAGCAATAGAAGAGTGGCAAAAACTACCGGCAGACAGGTGCAAGAAGATCCCAGATGGCTACAAAATTGGCTGCAAATTGGTTAATTTGCATTTATTTATGAATATATTCTAAACTCTCTACTTAAAATTCAGGGGTGCCAATAATTTCAACCAGGACTGTATGTTGGCTTCACCTCCAAACTTGTGTTTTGTTCTGTCCTGTAAACATTGTAAGAAACCTATCGTGAAATTTATGGTAGTTGAATGGCAGCAAATGACAAGTAACTTACTCAAAAAAAAAAATCCTGTAAGCAAAACTTTAAGGGGTTAAAATAAGTAAAAGCAGACTGGAATCTGGCAGGAGGCATGGGCTGCATTTTACAGCATACTTGATTGTTTCTAATTTTATGAAAAACACAAGTGCATTCAAGTAATCAAGTAATTTATGACATTTATCAACCTCTATGATAAAGGATGTAGCTAGCAAATCTCAGCTGATGGCTGTAACAGAGAAAAACACCATTTGTTTTTCACGACAGGACAATATGTCTAGGTAAATCAAAGCAAATATTCAACTGGGACATTAACTGAGGATGTAATAGTGGAGGGGGGTGATCGGGAGGAATGGCCTGCCTGATCTGAACTTGTGTGGTGTTTTTGTGTGCTTGTCATGGATTGGCCATAAAAAATACCATGTTTGAGCATAGGATAGTTCACAAGTGTACTTGGTACCAGAACACCCTGAGCCTAAGATTGATGATGGACTTTATTTCATCAGATCTGCGGCCATAGATCTTAGACACTCAGGTGAAGTGAAGAGCAGAACTGTCAACTGATCATCACCTGGTGGTGAGTTTGATCAGATGGCAAGGGAGGCTGCCAGACAGATGTGGCAAACCCAAATGTGTAGTGAGGGTGGCCTGGGAATGCCTGGCTGAGGCCCCTGTCAGAGAGGTCTTTAATTCCCACCTCTGGAAGAACTTCTCATGCATCCCGGGTGAGGTTTGGGACATGGAATCAGAGTGGGCCATGATCAGAGCCTCCATTGTGGAGGGTTGTGTTTGGAGTTGTGGCAACAAAGTTAGTGCCTGTTGTGGCAGCAACCTCAGAACCTGCTGGTGGTCCAGGGAGGGTGTCAAGCTGAAGAAGGAGGCCTTTTGGGCATATTGGCCCAGGGGTCTCCTGAAGCAGACGATGGGTACCGGAAAGCCAGAAGGGCTGCATCTGTGGCATTCATGGATGCAAAAAGGAAGAGGCTATCGAGAAGGACTTTCAGATGGCCTCAAGGAAGTTCTGGCAAACCACCAGATGACTCAGGAGGGGAAAGCAGGGTTTGGCCCAAGCTGTATTCAGCGAGGGAGAAGAGCTGCTGACTCTTACTGGGGATATCATCCGGTGGTGGAAAAAAAACTTTGAGGAACTCCTGAACCCGGGTCAACATGTCCTCTAAGGAGGCAGAGTTTGAAGACTTGGGGGAAGCCTATATATCTATAGCAGAGGTCACTGAGGTAATCAAAAAGCTCCTCAGAAGCAAGGTGCCAAGCGTGGGTAAGATTTTCCCTGAGATGCTGAAAGCTCTGGACATTGTCGGGCTGACTTGGTTGACATGCCTGTTTAATGCTGCATGGAGGTCGAGGACATTGCCAGTGGACTGTCAGACTGGGGTCATGGTTCTTGAAAAGGGGGACCAGAGGGAGTGCTCCAATTATCTGGGTATCACTACTCAGCCTCCCTGGGAAAGCTTGTGCCAGGTGCTGGAAAGGAGACTCTGATTGTTATAACTCAGATCCAGGAGGAGCAATGCAGATTTTGACCTTGGCATGGAACAATGGATCAACTCTGTACCCTTGCAAGGTTACTGGAGGGGTTGTGGGAGTTCGCTCATCCAGTCTACATGTGTTTGGGGACCTGGAGAAGGCTTATGACCATGTCCTTCAGCTCAGGTCATGAGCTTTGGGTAGTGACTAAAAGAATAAGATTGTGAATACAAGTTGCTGAAATGAGTTTCTTCTGTAGGATGGCTGGACTCCCTACCCTTATAGATAGGGTAGGGAGCTTGGACATCTGGAGGGAGCTAGGAGAAGAACCGCGGCTCGTCCAGATGTCCGAGCTGTCAAAAGGAACCATGTGAGGGGGTTCAGGCATCTGATCAGAATGCTTACTGGGCGCCTTCCATTGAAGATTTTCCAGGCATGTCCAACTGATAGGAGGGCCCAGGGTAAACCCACAACACGCTGGAGAGACTGCATATCCCATCTGGCCGAGGAACCCCTTGGGGTCCCCCAGGAGTAACTGGGAAAGCTTTGCTGGGAAGAGTGGCGTCTGAACTACCTTACTTAACCTGCTGCCACCGCAACCCGACCCTGGATAAATGGAAAAAAATGGATGGATGGATCTTTCATACTCTACCTGAAATTGTGCCAGGGGGCTAACAATGAAAACAAAGCCCAGCTCCTACATTCGTCTTTGTCTTTTCTATCTGGAAACAAAAACTATCACCTCCTATGCCCTTTTCACTGGCTGTCCACCCATATGGCTTGCCTCTTCAAGCACATATCTCCTCAGTAGCTGTAGAGACTGACAACCCGCAAACAGCTTTAATTGCTGCATCACTGTCTTCGCTTTTCACCTAAATTAACACGTACTAAGACGGAAAAGCTCATGTTACGAGCTTTTACAGAGCACACTAATTAACACCAGGGTGACTGGATGAATCCTGTCGAGGCTGGCCTCCTACATTGCTATGTTAACATCTATTCACTCTTTTCATTCCATAGTCTTGCAGTTAGCTTTTGTGAGACTGTCCTCTTGTAAAAAATGATCCCATAGGTCACCCGTGCAAGCACCTAATTATGACCTATAGTTACATTTTATTGTTTGGTGATATCTAGCGGCTATAGTAATTATGATGGGAGCAAAGGAGAAAGTCAGGTCACGTAGCACAAAGAGAGACAAAGTAGGAGGTTAGTAGGAGGTTTGGTTGGATGAATGGTTCAACAAAACACAGTTAGTGTTGTTTCTTTTTCCATGAACGTTTCACAACCTTTACCATGATGATGGAGGTCCTCTAACCTTAACAAACTACTTAATTTTAACCTAAACTATGATCTTGTCCTAAATCTAACCAAGTAGTTTTTGTGCCTAAACCTAACAAAACAAACTATGACTTTTCAATAAGCTTAACCGTGTGTTTATTATTGTAACCTTGATGACAAAGGTTGTATCGGAGGGTAGGGACAAACAACCCATATAGTCGTTCAAGTTTGAGGACTTTTATTGGATTTTGGTTGTTTTTGTCATACTTGTTGCCCTCTTGCATGTCTCACTCTCAGTCTGTGTTCCCTAGCTCAAGTCAATACACCTTAATGAAACGGCTCTTACAGTTAATGAACACTATTGGCAAAATATTCATATGCTACTAATCAGAACTTTAACTGAATAAATAAAAAAATATCTCACTAAATTGCTAAATAAAAACATTGCATCCATCCCATTGCGTCCACTTATGAAAGTATGAATGTGTCAAAACTTTAGATAACACAATATCTCCTGAACAGATGCCATTCATCCATAGAACAACTGTAATCTGAGCAAGAACAACTACACAAAAACAGCAAATTGGTCAGAAAGTTGCAGTGTTTTTGAATTCATAGCCTTCAGCTATCAAAACTATTGCGATGTTTTACATTCTATGTTGAGGTAATTTTGATAAGTGATACGGGAGATCAGATTTAATGAATCCACACCACTTCATGCCCCCCTTTGAAATAGAAAGGCAAGGACTATGCCTCCTGTGGCTGCAAACATGTTTTACCCTCCATTTCCATCTGTTTGAATTGCATATATTTTTTTGTATGCACTTTCTGGCAACTTCATAAATTACGATCACACTGTAAACCTGCCCAACCCATTACATTAGCAATGTAATGCGAATTTATTTTTATCGGTTTTATTTTTCTTTGTTTTGGCCCACTGGTAGAGCATGAAATAACCATTAAACATTCTTCCAAGTAAGAAAATTTTATGTGATACACAATATACAATAAAATAAAAAATTATAAAGTACATAAACATGTACTTTATATTACGGCATAATAAAAGCCGGCTAACAGGGTGGAAAAGTAAAAAAAAACAACCCAAAACCTTTGATCATCATACATTCTTACATATCATAAAAAATATTAATTAGCATTAATTAAATGAGTTCATGTTTTCTGCCAGCCATTCAGCTATTCAGTTGGTTAGTCAACCAACCAGTTTATCAGTCAGTGAACAAGTCTGTTAGTCAGTGAGTCAATCAGTCAATCAGCCATTGACTCAGTCAACCAGTCAGTGGGTTAATTTACCAGCCAGTCAACTAACAATTCAGTCAGTCAACCAGTGAGACAGTAAATTAATCAATTAGTCAACCAGTCAATCAATCAGTCAATCAATAACCCCATCACACAGTCAATTAACCATCAAATAAGTCAGTAACTTTGCGATTTGATCAGTGAATCAGACTACAAGGAAATCAGACAATTTATCAGTCAGCCAGTTAGTTTGTCTATCAGCCATTAAATCAGTCGCTCAATCAAATAGTCACTTAATCTGACAATCAATCAGTCAGTCAACTAGGTAGTCAGTCCATCAATCAAAAACTAAATTAGACAGTCAATCAGCCATTTGGTCAAATAATAAATCAGTCAACCAATCAATCAGTCGATTGATTGGTTGGTTCACTTAGTGACTGCCAGTCAGTCAGTCACTGAGTGAAGCATCAGGCATTTAGTCAATTAATCAGCCTTTAAATTTGTCAATAAGTGTCAGATTAATATTGCGGTGTATAGTCATATATGTAGAATATAAATCATGTGTGAAAATAGAGATATGGCTCAGAGGCCATAGGTCGGGGGTCCTCATAAGGGGTCTTGCAGTCCCCAAAGGCAGGTAATGCTTTGTAACTAAAAACCATATGTGCCTGACAGTTTTTAGGAAAACAACTGTCCTATTTAAGAGTCGGTAACCAAGGCTGAATTTCAGAGTGGTTCATTGGCTTCACTCCCTCTCACAAGCAGATCTGCAGATGCTTGACTTGACGCTGTTCTTCTTTATAATAAACCTTTATATGTAATCAAGACAGTGTCAGCGGAGTCTCCTTCATCCTCTTCACATCATCAACACCATCAAATAAACTACAATATACATATATATATATATATATATATATAGATAGATAGATAGATTCTTTGATGACTCATATTTAATTCAGGACAGGTTACATAAATGTATCCAATTAAATGTGTTTGGATTTCAGCTGGCAAAAACAGCTCACATTTCCAAAGAATTTGTTTGAGATCTAATTTATTAATTTAACCCTTCCAGATTTTTAAGGATTTGATTGAAATCTGTCACATGACTTAATAGCATAATTGCATTTCATTTTACCCAGCTGAAGGTGGTGTAATGTTTTCGAACCGCATGAAAGTTTTAAGGACATAGTCATGATTGATGGTGTTGTATAAAGGTTTTAGGTAACAACGACAGTTGGTTAACGTTAGGGAAGGAATGTGGTTTTGGTTTGTACTGTCTAAATTGTAGGCAGAGCCGGAAAAAGAAGCAAAAAGCATAAAATGACTCAAAACACCTGCCATCAGGTATTTATATTTATATGTAAAATTGCACTCACTTGATTTAGAATATACTTTAAAGTAAAGAATAGAAAGTATGAAAAGTACTGAAAAACCTGTTAAATTGTCATTACAGTAAAGGCACAATCCATGATCCGAAAGTAAAAAAAAACGTAGCACCAAACCAGAAATCAAAACACCGGAGCCTGTTATCATTTTACAGCTGAACGACAGGTCTTTAGTCCACAGACTTATACTGAACAAAAACAAATCCAACTTATTAATGTTTTTTGATGTACAATATTTTTTTACATCAATAATATTCATGAGGATGAGTAAATATTTCTCATCCTCAACCTATTTCTCAATTGTGATTAGCTGAGAGCTCACACAATAATTGTTAAGTCAGACTTAATGTATGTATATATATCTCTAACTTATATCCAAAAATAAAAAAACCTTTAATGTGTAAGTAGTATTTTAGGAGGTCCTGTAGGAGACAGGTCTAATTGCTTCATATATTGTCAAACACTTTTTACTTATTTTTATTTGATGAAATTGGATTTATTTTCTATTATTGGTTAATAGTCAATAAAAATTATTAATGAAAGTTACTGGAACATGCTAAATAATGCTAAACAAAATATCCAAAATGTACATGCTTTGTCTGGCTGTAGTAACAATCACATTTTATTAAAACTTTACTGAGTTCTGACTGAAAAAATGGAAAGGATTTACATAAATGCTGTCTCAGTGTGACAGCAGATATGCTACATAGCAAACTGTTGCCAGCTGTTGCCAAATGCTGGAGAGCATTCTGTTCTGTGTGACATTGAGTCATCATGATTGTGCGTTCCAGCATGTCCGCCCCGTAGTTATTTTGCAATGGGAAAAAAAGATACAAAACAAACTGCACACCATCCAACATCTGCTGCAAATCTCACAGGACCTGCATGTCAGGTTAGCATGCATATTTGCTACCATGACATTATACACAATATCTTTTGCATCTGTGTTGTACAAAATGAAAGGCTGATCTGTTCCAGACTTCCTCATAGCTTTGCTTTTTCTGTGGATGTACATATTATTAACTTTTAAGAGGTTACAAATGAGGTAGTGAGCCCAATTGTTGAGACAGATGATTTAAGTCTCTGCTGAAGTGAGAAAGTAGAGCTGGATTACCTGGTGCTGAGGAGCTCTACAGTCTGTGGCACAGTTATGCAACATACCGTAAGGGTGGGCTAAATTAACAAAAAGTCATCAAAACACGGAACCTGCTTCATCCATCCATTTCTCTATTTCTGTAAACTTAATAGAAAGAAAAACTAAATAGAAAAAATATGAATTTCTGCAAGAAAATGCAAAAATTCTGTCATCTGTGTTTACTTGTACTAAACTTTTATTATTATTATTTTTTGCCATTTATGAATGAAGACTATCAGCTGACTTGTGGGTAAGAGTTTTCAAAACTGTGGTACACTGTGAAGAAAAAAAAGTTTTGATCTTTCGGTTGATGTGGAATTTGACTACCTGCTGCACATGACTGTTCATGAAATACTATAGCATGTCCCATGTGCCAGCTTCCCTTGGGGGTAATTGTCTGGACCATATCATCCTAGCAGGATAGGAAAAAGACCTGTGCATCCAGTATTTCTTGTGAGCTTATGAGAAGAGCTCATGTCTTGAAGAATTGGATTATTAATTTTCTTTTTTTATTGAATAAAGGGATCCGTCGGCATATTATGTCGAAGGAGGAGAGTATCATCATAAAAGTAATCTAAAATGTGAACTGACCATTACTAATTTTTAATTTCTTGGTTAGTAATGTTAGTGATTTCCATCTTAAAAGGGACATATGTTAAATATCAGTTAACATTTCACTTATAAAAAAAACATGCAGATTCTTTTCACAATATGTTTAATATCCCATTTTGGGATTGCTGTTATCAGTGAATGTTGTTTCTTTATTGAATATATATATATATATATATATATATTGCTTCTTTTATCCTGTTTTATCCTGTTTTTTTTTTAAATTTTCATTCAGTTCACGAATACTTGCTAATGCTTCTCAATGCAATCAGTGCCTTCAGCTGCACATTGTGACACCTACCAGTGATTACAGTTGTGCAAGGGGGGAGCTTAAGTGATATATTTGTCCGATTGTTGTCATTTTAACAAAGAACTCATACGCTGATAAAGGTCTGCAAGGACTGAAATGTTAGTTTGGTGTTCTGATTTATACATTTTATTAATGAGAAATGACAGTTTAGTCCAGCTATGCATCATTCTACAGTTTGAGAGCCCAATTTGTGTTAACTTCTCCTCAGTGTGTAGACAAAGATCCTAAAGCACAATCCCACAGTCACATTGCTGCAGCCACAGTAAAGCTGTATGGTCCTTATCTTTTTGTGTAATCTTAAATCATACAGTGAGAAGCAACATGAGACAAATTTCTCCCTCACTGATTTACATATCCCTTTATTGATTGAGACAAAAGATTATTTACCTTGCTTGTCTTAAACTTGTTTGAGGTGTGATTCAACTGAACTCCAAACATTTCTTATATTATCTTCATCTGTACTGCATTACTTAAACTACTTTGCTGTGGCATAACAGTAACGTGGGGGCTGGCCCTGCTGCTCTTGATGAAACTTGCTACATATCTTCATCTTACAAAGTACAGGAAAATAAAAACAGACTCTATTTTTCCTACTATGTGGTGTTGTAAATCTCTCCTTTCAGATGAAAATAAATCACTTCTTATTTTGGTGGAATTAACCTCCTGCTGTAGTCTTGTGGATAAAGGAGCAGCACAGAGAGAAAGTATTTCGTTTTTTTAATGTGCATTTTATCATTTTTATGACTTGTTTATCTGAGAATAATAACAGTCTCTGCACAATGAGTAAAGGGTTTGCACCCAAACATGCCTCTAGATAAAAATGTTGCAAATACTCACAGGCTCACAGGTTTAAGCATTCTTTTGTATACATAACCGCATTTACAGAATAAGTCAGATTCAAGAGAATGGTATTTTAATGAAAGATTTACTTTTGGTCAAGCATTTTAACGCCTCTGACCAACTAATGTCATTATTAGTGGGTACTAAAATGCTGCATGCTGTTAGTAAATGCTGCTCTTTGTGGACTATAAAATGCCCCTCATTATGTGAACAAATTGATTTTCACAGTTAGGCAAGTTCGTAAAACTAAAATAAGAGCCTCCCTGTTTTAGCATGAAAAAAACATCACATAATGAAACTGGTCACAAAGAATGCTGAACCCAAATTTACTCAAGGAAATATCACCAGAGTTAATTAGAAATGGCTATGCAAGTTATATAATTACATTGCAAAAGAAGGAACTGAGACAATATATTCAACTTAAGACAAGTCTGCAAAAACTGTCTGATAAAATTTAAAAGTGACAGCAGTCTGAGAGCATCCTGCATCCTGTGGAGAACATGCCCGACAAGGTGAAGCCAACAAATGCCACTTGTACATTCCACATTTGGCTGATTATAGCTAGATTCACCTGCTTGTGAGTCCTGGTTTATCAAAGTGACGTCTGTGTACTTTGAATTTGAGCATCTTCTCCTTTCATACACCTGTCTCACATTTCAGTTTTAACCTGGCAGAAGATGCTGGTGCTGACTCATTTTGTTTGTCTTTTGTGGTGTATTGTCCATTGAATGGTTTTTGTCCTTGGTGGTGCCAAGTAGTTGTAGGTCAGTGAGACATACACTTCTGTTGCTGTGTCCCAATTCAGGGGCTGAATACTCAGACTGATGAAAACATGTCCAAGGTCAAATTCAAACATTCCCATGTTAATCACCAGAGGTGTGTTTCACAAAGCAAGATTACCATTTAATGGCTAATTTCAGTAAGTCAGATCTATATTTTTGAGAAAATATGTAGCAAACAGGAGGTTTAAACAAATTTGACTGATGTTACCACTGAAACTTATACCTACAGACTAGACTTGTCCATGCTCACTTTCAGGCTTGGGAGACTCATAATGGACAGATTTTAAAAAAGTATCAAAATTGATGCAGAAATATTGTCTTTTTTATTGCACGCATTCTTCTTCCTGTTGAAAATCTGGCACCTACTTTTACCACAATGCAACTCAGCCTCAAACAGTTTGGTCAGAGATTTGGGAGTGTTATGCTAGTAGTGGCTCATTTAGCCTCGAACTCCTAGCCTCAAGCAGAGATGAGGAGTGGGCCACAGAAGTCTTGTAAGCTTATTTATTTCTAACTCCACAACCTCTGCTTTGATGCGTAAAATTAGTTCCCCTTTAACATCATCTTTACCATTTGTTCTCTTTTTAAATGTCACTTAAAAGTCACTTAAATAAAATTATAGAAAAATACACACAGAAATAATTCAAAAGAGGCAACCAACCATTCCGAAGGTATTTAAACAGTATTTTCAACATACAGAGGTAATATCCCTTGTGCAAACTAAGTAGCACAATCCAACTGATAAAAAACTTTAATTTGTAAAACAAAATGCAAATTATCTTATTTTGTTCCTATTATATAAATTACATGGCTGGAGTCATATTTCTTATTTCAAAGTTGTTTAATTGCATGTTGCATCTCATACATATTGTGCAATAATTTTTGTAAAGACATTCATCTAACTTCTATTTTTCAATAATCTTGTCAATGATAAGTACAGGCCATGAACAAACATTGGAGTTCATTTCTGCTGTCCATTATTTACATTCTGCAGTGACTTACTCACTGCTCTGTTTCAAGTTCAATATTTACCTGTGACTGGTGACCATCTGAGTTCAAATACCTGGGAAACACAATGTATTCACGTGACATTTTCTGGCTTTACAAGTTCACAAGAATTCGTCTGAACAGTCCATTACACAAAGTACTGTGACACGATGGACTATGGGAAACTGAAAGGTGTTTGTGTCATCCAAATTCAGGTGCCATGTTGTTGCATTTCCCGGCTGCATTCCAGAGGTACTTTTTGCTTTAATAAAGTATCATCAGAGTGTTGGTTGCTTCCCAGATTTACATTATGAATTCCCTACTGACCCTGTCTGAGACTGCTGACCCTGCTTTTACAATACCTTACATATTTCCTCCTGGCTGTGACCATCTCTCTCATCAAAATAACACAACTAAGCCTTTTGAAATGACAACAATGTGTTATGGCAATATCCCATCCATTTTGGAATTTTGAAAGATATTGTTTTTGCATCAAAAGGGTTTAATATATATAGTCTGTTCTCTTGCTGCCACACTTTTTTATTATCCAGCGATCTCTGGAGGAGCTTCATAAGATCATGTAAACTTGTGTAATTCTGGAAAATTGAGCATATATAGCTTCATAGGGATGTACTCCTGTACCATTTTGAAAGTATGGTGTACATGTAATACACTTTAAGATAGGCAATACATTTATTAAGACTAGATCAAATCCTGGTATAGAGCTGGACCTGTCTGTATCTGTTTGCTTCTCTCTTCCTTTCTGTGTTCTCATATACAGTAATTTAACACAGCTGAATTCCCAATAAAGCTTTTCTCATTTTGAATGTTTTTCTGTTTCTGTTGTCAGAAAACAGAACAGGTCTGAAATAATGACTGACATGCTGCCAATGAAAACTAAATGTTAACCAGCAGTCACTTTCACGCCATTTACAAGCTGCTGATCTGTACAGCTAAAATCCAGATTTTAGACCTGCAATTTTGTCTGACAAAATTACCATACATATAAGTTAAAGACAACGGCTGTAAATTTTGGCTATATTTACTTGTGAATTGATAACTCAGAGAGAAAGTTAGAAGCTTATTCACGTCTATGCAGCTGCCGTGCAGTCAGTTGAATGAGACGAGAGGTGTGCCTGTGAAGGCAAAGGCCAACCTCGTGCTCATAAGCCAATACTGGCGACTCTCTTCTATGGTAAGTAGCTTAGGATTGTCCGAAAAGACTCTAGATTTGTCGCTAGGTGCTTTATCACACTCACTCACTCAATCACTCACCCACAGATACCCCTGTTTATAGGGCTGGCGCAGCCAAAAAGCAAATCAAATACAATTTTTCAAAAGGATGCATGAAGACTAAACCTAACCTTGAATCTTAAAAACGTAAATTCTGCCTCTTTAGTCTGCTTAGGAAGATTATGTGTTACGATTAAAAGCTTCACAACAACTACTAAATGGACCTTGTAGTGGGTCTATTTGGCCAACTGCTGTTTCCAAGATCAAAAACTAACTGAACTAAATGAATGAATGAATGAACTTTTAAGCTGTACATACTTCATTTTTTTTTTTAAAGAGTGAATTAACACCATTTAACATAACTCTTTTTCTGGTTGACAGTTTTAAGTGTGTTGCACCTTTGACCAGACCCAGCAGTGATGTCATGGTGTACTGACACACCCTGAAGTAAACTTTTACATCACTACAACAAGATTAAGAGTTAAGCAAAATCACTAAAGTATTTCTTATTTAGTACTTCATTGAGATTTATTCCATTAACAGGAAGGATACTGATAATGTAATATCAGAAAATGTCATGACTTAACTGACAAAGTATTATTATTAGAACTATGACTTTAAAAAATGTAAACTCTTTCATTATACAATAAAACAAGGAAAACTGCAGTGGTGGAAGAAGTATTCAGATCTTTGACTTTAAGTAAAAGCAGCAATTTCACAATGTACAAATCCAAAAACATTATGAATAAAGTCTGCATTGCAAAGTTTATTTATGTAAAAGTACAAAAAAATAGAAGTGTTAGTATATGTACTTAAAAGTAAACTTGATGTGGCATCACAAGACTGGGTGGTGTTGCCACATTGGGCATCAGGAAGAGCTTTTCCAGCACTTTAAATTAAAATGTGCCTCTGAACCTGGCTTATGTACTAAATTTCACCCATCTACACATCTGTAAAAGCTGAAAAATGTTTAAAAGAGTGCCACAATTTGAAATTTTGACACAAATGGCTAAACACTGGCCATGATAAAGTAGAAATGGTCAGAATGGTCAGAATGGTCAGAATGTGGAAATAAATCTTAAACCTGCTTTGTTTCACCTTCAACTGGTATTTCATGTCCTTACATCTCAGTGGACTGCAGCCAGCAGGATTAGGAGAAGTTCAAGTTTAGTGTGAAATTAAATAACATCTTTTTACTGTAAATTCTTTTGGCCAAAATTCAGCAGTAAACTGTTATCTTAGATGTATGTTATTTTGAAGAATCACTTATTTGTGTTTTCTGTGTAAATTCGTAACAGAACCAAGACTTAAAAACATGCATCTTAAGAGAAAAGAAAAAGAAAATAGAATCCAGTCAAAGACAAAACAACAATACAACAGATATGCCAGTGATTTACAAAAGATTATATATATTACCCTATCCTTAGAGTATTAGGTACCTATCTCAGTACATTTCTGCACATTCAAGCTGTGAGTTATGGTATTATGGTATTTCTTACTGTTATGGTATTTTCTTACTGTTAGCTGTTATTTGTATACTGTTAGCTAGTCAAATACAAACATCCCGCAGAAGTGACTTTTGAAATTAACTATCTGTTTCCAACAGGGATATTTTTCCAGCAAAAAATTACTCATCATTATTTGATTGTCACTGTGGAATGCTAAGTTTCTATCAAGAACACAGCGAGTCACAAATCTTTTGACACTCTGGAATCTTATCTTATCCAGAGGAAGTAATCACAACGATATAATTACTCTAACAGCAAACATTTTGACAACAGTCAGTCCCATAAAAGTAGAGAGTTTGGAATTTGGAATTTCAAAAGGTTGTGGTGGTGTTATTTTTTGAGACATTGCAGCCTTGAATCATCAAGGGGTTATTTCACAGTATTGGTCTATTTGCAGTGCAATACTCTTATTACAAGCATCACTTTTGCTAACATAGTTAAAATGTATAGAAACAAAGAAAAGGAAAAGCAGTAATCTAATCATACAGTAAAAAGTAAAACCTAATATAATATTAATAAATAAAGATAAATAAAATATTTTAACATGATTAATAAAATCTATCTTAAATGGGGTGTTTTTAGCTATAAACAGTAGTTAATTCCAAAGTTTGGGTACCATAAAAGCAATCGTATGGTTGCCCTTGACAGCAAATCCACACACACAGAAGAACTTTTTATGCATTGAATTTTATGCGCGACCTGTACGTATGGGCTTAGTAAGTTAACAAGTTATGGGTCTACAGCCATGCTAGCAGCTGTGAGGCTGACACAGCGTCCTGAAAGACCATGTGCGCCATCTTAGTCCACTGTGTTAGTATGCCTAGATTTTCTAATTAAACACAAAGGGCAGCTGAGGCTGTCAGCTCAAATCCCAAGTTTTGCAGGTATTTTGGTCAAAACACCAAAGAATTGGACAAATTAAAAAAAAATTTTTTGTTAAAATTAATGTCTGTGCCAAATTTCATGACAAGCCGTCTAATAGTTTGTGAGACATTTCACTTCAAACCCTAAATGTCAACCTCATAGTGGCGCTAGAGTAAAAATCCGATGATCAGCACAGTAATTTGGAGTCATCATCTGGGGACCATGAATGTCTGCACAAAATCCATCTAATACTTGTAGAGATATTTCAGTCTAGACCAAAGTGCTGGACCAACCGACTGATTGACTGATAGTTTAAGTCGTACTAAACTGAAAAGATTTTCAAGACATTTGAGATTTAATATTGTCAAAGCAAGCCTTTAACCTTTTTTGAGCCACCAAACTACTAGCATGAGTGGGGATGACAGGTAGGTATAATTGTGTATCATCTGCATAGAAATAAATATATGAGACAAGAGGTGTGTCTGCATAAAATATATGTCTACTAATTATGTGATCAAGGAGATGTGTGTAAATGGAGGACAGAACACGGCCCAGAATCTAACCTTAATGTACACCACTAGTAAGTTTTGTTGACGTGGAAATTAAGCTATCAAGTTCCACATTGAACTGCTTAATAATCTAAATGACATGAAATTAGGTTTTTAGTTTATTTTTATCAATTATTATTAATAATTAATTAAAACAATTTACTGGCACACGATGTGTCAGTTTAATACTTTTTATCTTCAAGACAATCAAGGGTTAAAGTTTAAGTCAATGCCACAAATCGATGTGAACAGATAAAGGAAGGGAAGCTCACCATAATGTATGTAAGTTCAGTATGTTTCACATGGCAATATGAAACTGTAAGGATGGAGTTCAGTGTCACAGCTTTGCCTACTAATTTTTTTATTTTTCCTAATGTGTAGTTTGCTTTCCAATGGCTAAATAATGATTAGATCCCCCCCCCCCCTTCTCCTATCCTCCTATTCTTAGATGACTTTTCTATTTCTGTTCAGAGCCTCTACTGAGACACAAGATTCACCTTTCAGGAATGTTGGAGGTTTGTGTCTTTGCTGTTTTGACACCCCCCTGACCTCCTGCACTGTTACACTCTTATATCATCTGCTCAGATGTCCCAAAGGCTCCTAAAGAGGTCAGAATCAAGACCACCCTTTTTGTTTGTGTTTTGGGGTGTGTGTCCTCAGTTGGCATGGTTGCCCTCTCGCACAAGAATGTGGTTTCTATCACCATGTTGCCATCTTTGCCACTGCTGGTGTGCAGAACCTTCCAGTAAAACAAACCAAATCAAACAGCCAGCTCTGATCTCTGACATTCAGAGAGCCTGAGAAGCTGCCATGTACCTGAGAGGAGGTGACCTTAATCCCACACTATACTCAAGGTAATGTCTAACAGCAGAAATGCTGTTCATGGTAGTACATATACACAAAAAATTTTGTTACCAAAAAAAAGCACAGAATAAAAATGTGAACAGACTGTAAAAAATCTGATGTGTTCACTCTGTGTACATTCACTAGAATTTACACACTAAAAACAACAAATGTACAGTATGTCATACTAATATATTTAGATATTATCAACATAAAATAAATAAATCTCAGTTTGACAGTTCATTTTAAAATGGAATTTGACAATTGTTATTTTATTTGGGCAAAAAAATCTCAAATCAAGGTCAAATTACAGGCTTGATCTACAAATTTTGACCATATCACATCGTCTTCATCAGCAGATAAAAAAGAAATTGTTTGCAACAGCAAAAATATCATACAAAAAATAAATTAAACATTAGAAATTGTAGAAAACTGTTTGTTAGAAGCCTCTACCATGTACTGTATTCTAACAAAAAGAACAGATCTACAAATAATATACTTGCTAGAAAAAAAACCCTTTTGGATAAAAAAACATATTTAAAAAAAGGAGAAAAAATAGATCCAGACAACAATGACAACTGGAACAAAAAATGTAACTAAAGATATTAGATAAATAGACAATAAGACTAGACAATAAAAATACCTTGTCAACAGGGTGTGGTATAAAAAATATAAACTGTACAAAAACCTGTATAAATGACCACAAAAACAGAAATGTATTTTCGTAATAGAAATGAATAATATGAGGGCTCTGTATGTGTGCTGAAAGCTGATAGGATCCTGGAAGTCACATGGTCATAACATCACACACAACCTGTGCTTATTGGAACATGAGAACCTGTTTTTACTGTAACAACAGTGTATATTTTACGTGTCTGTTTTCACTGAATTTGTGTGTTTGGTTGTGCATCAGTGTATGTAACTCCATGTGTAAAATCTACCACATGTGAACCTTTTGTTGTATTAATGGATGAAGGATGCTGCTCTCAGAGGAGCCACCAGCTTTCAACCAACAGCCTGAGCTTATGTAATGTTGAACCGACAAATTTCAGACACAGTCCAACAACACACACACACACACACACACACACACACACACACACAAGTGAACTCAAAATCATCTCCTCTAAATTGTAAATTCATTTCATTCTATGTTACTCAGTAAAGTCGTTTATTGGTGTTGACATTTATGGGCATTTAGCTGATGATCTTATTCCGAGAGAGCAGGGCTTTTCTGAAGTCCAATCAGCTGTCATGGAAATTGAATCTGTGTTACACAACAGCCTATTAACCAGAGTTCTATACCTAAGCTTATTCACAGTAGTGTGTGCTGGAATCCACAAAAAATGCAATTCAACACCTATACTGTCATAAGTTTCACAAGGACATCAGCTGGAGAGTAATCACTTTAACGACCTCAGGATTGCATCTCTGCTTTTAAGATTTTTGTGGAGTGTTACAATACTGATCCTATTTTTTTTATATGTTACTTAAAAAAAATCCTTTAAATTAGGAGTGTGTGTTTCTTCTACAGGACAGATGCTGCATCAGTCACCCATCATCTGTGGTTTGGGTAGTGTCTGAAAGCTTAGGATGCAAACACAAGCAGCTGAAATTAGTATGTGGGCTCACCCTTAGAGACATGGTGGGGAACCGCGCAGCTCTATCTTGAGAAACGTGAAGTTAGCGACATCAGCAACCATAGTAAAATGTATTCCTGGGGCCTGAGCGGGCGACGTTGAATCCTATTTAAAATTGCTGGCTACGAAATTTATGTTGAGTTGGTGTCTACGTATGCAAAGACAATGTCGGACTCCATAGTTTTCTCTGGGGCCCTGCCTAATCTGACCAGTGATGACATGTATAATTGCATGTCATCATTCAACTGGTGGCTGCTGAGGTGGTGTCCAGCAAATGACGTGGGCTTTGTAGATAACTGGAGGACTTTTTGGGGAGACGTGATCTGATCGGGAGAGATGGCATACATCCCACTTTGGATGGAGCAGCTCTCACATCTAGAAATCTGACTGAGTTTATTAGTAGACCAAAACCATGACAACCAAGAGCCGAGACTAGGAGGCAGAGTTGCAGTCTGACATGCTTCTCTGTGCTTCTATTACAGCAGTCACCCAACCAAACCCCCATAGAGACTGTGTCTGCCCCCCGACCACCTAAATTAATTAACTCAAAAATAAACAGAAGAGGAGTTGTACACAGAAACCTAATAAAAATTAAGACCACCACTGCAGAAGTATAACAAAATAAGGTGATTAAATATGGACTCTAAAACATTAGATCGCTCTCATCTAAAGCTGTATTAGTAAATGATCTGATATCGGATCATCATATTTATATATTTAGTCTCACTGAAACCTGGCTGTGTCATGATGAATATGTTAGCCTAAATGAATCCACTCCCCCCAGTCATATTAATACTCACATTCCTTGAGGCACCGGCCAAGGAGGTGGAGTTGCAGCCATTTTCAACTCAAGCGTAATAATCAACCCTAAACCTAAACTCAATTATAACTTATTTGAAAGCCTGGTTCTCAGTCTTACACATCCATAATGGAAAACTTTAACGTATATTCTATTTGTTATTGTGTACCGCGCTCCTGTCCCATACTCTGAATTTTTATCGGAATTCTCAGAGTTTTAAGCAAGTTTAGTCCTTACTACAGATAAAGTAATTATAGTAGGTGATTTCAATATTCATGTGGATGTTGATAATGAGAGCCTTAGAACTGCATTTATCCCATTATTAAACTCAATTTGCTTTGCTCAGGGTGTAAATAAACCCACTCACTTATTTAACCACACCCTGGACCTTGTTCTGACTTGTGGCATCGAAATTGAACATTTAATAGTCTTACCACAAAATTCTCTTTTATTGGACCATCATTTAATAACTTCTGAATTCCTGTTACTGGACTACACACTATTAGGCAAAAATGTCTGTTCTAGATGTCTATCTGATAGTGCTGTAGCTAAATTTAAGGAACTGATTCCATTAGAACTTAATTCACTGCCATGTTACAATACAACAGAGAACTCTACTCTATTGCCCCTCTAAAAAAGAAGATAATAAAACAAAGGAGGTTAGCTCTGCCTTTTCTATATGTCTATCTGATAGTGCTGTAGCTAAATTTAAGGAACTGATTCCATTAGAACTTAATTCACTGCCATGTTACAATACAACAGAGAACTCTACTCTATTGCCCCTCTAAAAAAGAAGATAATAAAACAAAGGAGGTTAGCTCTGCGGTTTAACTCCCAAACCTACATATTAAAACAAACTGCACAAAAACTTGAAAGGATATGGCATTCTACCAAACTGGAAGAATCCCACTTAGCCTGGCATGATAGGAAGGCCCTCTGTAATGCCAGAGCAGCCTATTACTCATCTCTAATAGAGGGAAATAAAAACAACCCTTGGTTTCTTTTCAGCACTGTAGCCAGGCTGACAGGGAGTCATAGCTCCATTGATCCATGTATTTCTATAAATCTCAGTAGTGATGATTTCATGAGCTTCTTTAATGATAAAGCTATTAGAGCTATTAGAGACAAAATTCACCACCTCCTGCCCTCAAACACAGGCACCTTAGAAACAGCTGGTCAACCTGATCTATACTTAGACAGTTTCTCTCCCATCGTCCTTCGCCAACTAACTCCAACTATGTCTTCATCTAAACCATCAACTTATCTCTTAGACCCCATCCCAACCAGGCTGCTTAAGGAAGTTTTACACTTAGTTAGCACGTCTTTACTAGATATAATCACTATGTCTTTATTAACAGGCTATGTACCGCAGTCCTTTAAAACAGCTGTAATTAAAACTCTTCTCAAAAAGCCTACTCTTGATCCATATGTTTTAGCCAACTATAGACCCATATCTAATCTTCCCTTTCTCTCTTAAGATCCTTGAGAAAGCTGTCACCAACCACTTGTGTGACTTTTTACTTTTTACTAAATGTTTTGGTTCAATGGCCTGCAACTTTGATGTTCTGATTCACTTTCACAGCTCTCATCAGTGTTAAACCAATGTACGCTACTTATCCAGCACGAACCTACTGCCAAAATTAGCTACTGCCTAGACAGAAGTTTTTTTTTCTTTTTTGGCTGTATGGTTTTCTTATTGTCAACCCTACTCATTTGGTAAGGCTAATCCTTATTTTTATGTTTTCTTTCCTCCCTCCTAGTTTCACTCAAAATCTCAGTAGATTGGTGCTGCTGAGGCTTTCTCCCAGAGATAGTGAGTTATTAACGGTGACCGTATTCCTGGAATTTACTCCACTGTACAGAACAGTACAGTTAATCCTCATAAAAAGAGGATAGAGGGGGAAAATGCGGGGGTGGGGGGGTGCACAGTTGTAGAGGCAAAGATTGAAGAGGAGGGAGAAAGGAAAGAATTTAGTGAAGGTGGAAAGAGGAGAGACAAATGTCCGGCAGAGAGGAAAATAGAGAACTGGGGAATCATGAAAAATTGAAAAAGTGGAAGATGAACAAGAGTCTAGGAGCAAAGGTGGGTTGTAAAGAATTTGTACAGAACAACATGTCTTCATTCAACCAAACTCACAAAAAATAAGTAGGTTGATTTGGATCATTTCATGGGGAGATGGTGAGTCTCGATTCAGTGTCTCGTGATTTCTTAATTAATCAAATTATTGAATTATCTTCTGCATCTGAATGTCTTTGTAGTTTTATATTTGACATTCAGAAACAATGAATTTGCCTTACTGGCTACTTACACTGTGTAGGAAAGCCCATTACTCTTTTATAGTGATTATTAATTTAAAAATAGTTGCAGTCATGATGTTTCAGGTATGTGCTTTGTTTGTGTACATTGAGTCACACTTGGGTTGAACACATCCTGCATCCTGTGTTATGATTTGCTTTAGCATGTTTTTGTGGCTGATAAATATAGTTTTCAAATCAGTTATTCAGTCATGCATCAGAAACCTCTAATTTCCCACTAAAAACAGGATAAATTAAACTAACAATTAGAAGATTCCTTGGAAATAACATTGAATTGCACATCAAAGACATTCTTACTAAGGATCTCATTTGTATGGCCAATTGAATAATAAATTGTGTGCACAGTTCTATAGCTATGTATATCTAAGAGTGATGGAAAATACTTAAGAGATACACACTGCAGTAGCAAGGCAGAGTAAAGGTTAGAGGGCAAGACAAAAATTACAAAAGGTTGACTAGAAATGTCTAAAAAATGTCCTGAGCATGGAGGACAGAGCTTACAGCATAGCAAGGTGAAGGGAGGATACAGCAGAGGTCGAAGCTCAAGGTGTTGTGTAACCAGATTTACAACAAACCATGAGGTGGAATGTGACATGCATCCTGATCTGGTAATGCTGTGCACTCTCTCTCTCTGTCTTTCTCCCTTGAGAACACACACAAATCAATAACACACTCACACCTGCATTCATACAAACATGTCCATCTAACCTCTGTTGCACAATATACCTTTGCATGACTGATTTTTTTCTTTAATTTAATGAAAAGCTAAAACTTAAGTCATATTCTGTATATTATAAGCTAAATTAATATCTCCTGTTTGCTGCTGGTGACTGCTCAGTCAGTGTCTCTGAAAATACACACTATTTTTTAAAATTCATCCAACAAATATAAACTCAATGAGTCTTTGACATAACCTGCCAAAACCTCAGGGAAGCCATGAAAACAGTGCCAAAGGAGGTTAAACAGTCATCACATGAGTCTACGGTAACGTGGTATTTTAACTGAAAATGATTGCATGTTAGAAACACATCGTGCAGTTTCATTCTATTAAAAAAAAGATGAGAAAGCACAGATTTACCATTTTCCAACTGGTGTGATTGCTTTAGTTGGATACATATCATATTCCATTGAAAACTGAGAGTTGGCTGGTGTCTCGAACATTAGACCCAGATGAGATGTCACCAAACATTTTGTCAGTGGGCAGTATTTGACCTTGACCTTACTACTTTGCACACACATGAGAGATGGCAGATTCTGTTTTTCATTTATGGGCAGAAATAAAAGGTACATATTTAATTATTAATTTGGGCATTTTATGCCTTTATTTGACAGCCAACAATAGAGAGATGACAGGAAATTAGGTGGGAGAGACATGAAATGCGACTAAGGTCTTAACCCATGGGCCACAAGGGCACCCCTACATTTCGTGTTTTTGGCATAAAATCATGGTCTGAAAATATCTTTTAACTCAAGTCCATCAGATGAATACAGTGTAGTAAAAAATGTTATGTTTTTTTTAGAATAGTGGAGTGTAGTCTACATAAAAAACACTAAAGTACTGTAAATTGTATTTAAATACAGTACAAAACCAGACTTTTTACACTTACAACCAAACACTGGGACGAACCAAAAGAAGACCGAAAAAACAAAACAAACAACTTAAAGAAACACTTCCATGCATCCTTAAATTCTGAGAAACCATGAATTCTACTCACCCAATAGGAAAAACAAAAATTTCAGGAGGGCTGAAACTTGGCTTGGCTGAACCTCTTCTGGTCTTTCTAGACTTTGGATGGTGTTAATTTTTATCTGTTTTTCTTAGTCTGTAATGTTTTATGAAACATTAACTGAAGGATCAATTAATATAGTTTAGTTAACCCTTATTTTTGTCCAGTTAGGTAGCTCTTTAGAATATTTGCAGTGTTCTCACTGTTTTTTTTGTGTGGGAGGAGGTTGGACGTTTTATTTTATAAATAAAATACTTGATTATGCAGATAATATTTAAAATGAAAAATCCACAAAACACCCACTTACAGACAGGCATTCCCTGAATATCTTCCACAGCTTATCATTTCCAGCTAGATTTTTCGACCTGAAGATATGTATTTGGAAAGAAATGCAAAGGTTACCTGATTCCTTTTCCCCACCCCTTGTTTTAACAGTCTGGGAACATTGCAAGCCAGTGTTACATGTCTGCAGTAGATGCTAGCTAGACAGGAAGACGAGGATCTATTTTATTTCTGGAGGCCTAATATCATTGGATCATTAATGCCAGAAATATGGCTTTGGTCATTACATCCCTAGTTGCCAGTCTGGAAACATGTTATGTAAGCCCTAGCGTGACAAAAAGCTTTTTTTTTTTTTTTTTTTACATCGTGTTTGAATATAGAAACTCATACACACATTCAAAATTGGATTTGTATAATAGTATGCCAATGCCATCAGTGCGTTTCTACTATCTGTTAGCTCTGTTGGACTTCAAAAGGCAGTTTATGCCCGTGACTGAGCCTGGGTTTCTTCTAGGTGCATCATCATCAAAATAAAGGCAGCTTAAAAAAATGTACAAAACCTTTTTTATTACACATTTTTATTGGTTATCATAATGAAACAGCATCACTGATAAAAAAAAAAACACCCCTTTGTTTGGGTAAAATTACAAATCTGAATGTTCAGTCAGAGCCAAAGGAAACAGACACACTGTGAACAACAGAAATATTGAGCCAGTGCTTCTCCACGACTGAGGGTCACCAGAACAATAAGGCAGGCAATTCTTTACAACAACTCCTCTCTAAACTCTGTCAACATTAGCCGGGGACTTGTCTGGATTACAAATCCACAAAATGACTTCTCATCTAGGCCAGCACAATATAATAGCATTGTACATCTTGGCTCAATCATGCAAAAGAGGTGAAGAGATTTGAATTTATCCAAAAGTAAGATGAAAAATTCATACAGATCGAATACCTGAGACACTAAAGGGTGTGGTGTTCGGAGCATTCTGTTAAAACTGGATGCCTCTTGTTGTTCTTTGTAAGAAGAGCCTTTTCAACATATGAAACTCAACCTGAGGAAGAGACGAAAATCTTACATAGACTGCCTGTGAGCAGAATAAGCCACTAGTTGCAGCCAAATTATGTTGCAGCCAAACATTCGTAAATTTAATTTAGAAAGAGTACAAGATTTTCAAACTGACAACAATCCATTCTTGAACATTCATAGCAGGTACTGAATAGACCCTTCAGTCAAGAAGCTTGCTGACTTTAACAGACCTCGGAAAGCTTCAGTTCAAGTAACATCATCAAAATAAAACCTCACCAAAACTGGAGTTGAAAAGGCTTTTTTTATGACAGCAGTGATATACATTGTAAGCCACAGTAAGGTAAGAACTAAGACTGTGTATGATTGTCCTGGTAGAGCTTCAGAACTGGCAGACACAGAAGGTTCTTGTGCATTTTGCTATCTTTTCCTAGAGGTATACAGCTATACATTAGCATCCGTGTACGGCTACACGTTAGCATACATGCTATTATGTGCCATCTGATAAATAATGGAAAAACCATGAGCTCTTATAACAAATTATTAAGGCACTTTGTCCAGTAAGAACCTTCAAATTCTGTACATGTAGTGTGGGCACAAAATGCTCTACACGATCCTGTCTTACTTCTGCCTTATAGCACTGTTTTCTCAAAAACACATTCAACATCGATATTGCTTGTGGGTTTAATTTAAACCCAGTGCTGCTCAGCAGGAGCCAATAAGCTACAGAAACTTGTTGCCTTGTTTCTGAGAATTCTGGGAAAACCATATTATAAACTGTTATGAAGTAGGTTGTTGAATAATTCATCCTGATATCACAAGTTAACATTAAAAAATGAAAATAGATATATAGAGACCCAATTTTCTACAAATATACAAGCTTCAAATAAAGAAAAAAAACTACTGTCATACAACAAGAAAAAAATGTCTAATACAAGTATATATATATATATATATACTAAAATAAACACTGGATTGCAGAAGACTTGTAAGACAGAATCCCCCAATAACCCACTCACAGACAATGAGTGTCAGTGTACCATAAAATAAAGATTATTTACAGAGCATATACAATTGTCCAAAAAGACCATGTTTGTAATCCCAAAACATGCACAGAATACACTATTTCACTTGAAATATCTATTTTTTTCATGTACATAGATCCACAAAGGATCTTTAAATTTTGTCCACTTTGGCTGGATGTGTTCGTGACACGTAACAACATCAGAGAACAAGTGAAATGAATGAATCTAGGGTGATGATGTTATTGTCAGTGATTCTATCAAAGGCACAAGTAATACAAGCCATTTATAATGAGCACAATTCAAATGGTAAAAATAAAAAGAATAATCCTGTTATAATTTTTATCAGTTTAAAATTTTAGATAAAAGTGTTACGAAATTTTAAAATGCATATGATAATTTTGGGTATGAGTATACAATGACAGTGTGAATACTAAAAATATGTAACTACCTGATAATCAATCAATCAATGAGCCTAATGACTAAACCTCCCAAAGATTAACCTGGACCATGTAAACACACATACATTTTCAGAATGAGTGAGGAAATACAGAAGAAGCATAGTTCTTGACCTTGGTTTACTGTCTTGCACACATTTGTCACATCCTCTGCAAGTTAATATAGGTATCAATAATGTTGCTAACTAACAAGCATCATGAAGTGTTTGATATTGTTTACCTTCCAGCTTCTTCCAAATCATTACTCTTTAAAGGAATACTTTGACATTTTGGGGAAAAAAAGCTAATTCAAATTGTTGCTGAGATGTAGATGAAAATAGTTTTACCCCTCTCGTGTCTATATGCTAAATATGAGGTTAGCGCCAGGAGACAGTTAGCTAAGCCTAGCATAAAGACTGAAAATGTGGGCAAACAGTTGAAGTCAACTCAGTGAAGGGCATTAGATAGATGTTTTCCTATGCTTCCAATATTTATGACAAGCCAATTGCCTCCTGGTTGTAATGTCTGTTTCATATTAAGTATACAGACTTGAGAGTCCTATGAATCCAATCATCTGACTCCTGGTAAAGAGATAGAATGAATAATGGCATTTCCCAAAATATCAAACTATTTTTCAGGCTGAATAGCACATAATCACGTTAAAAATAAAAACAAGGCCTTTCCTAGATTATATTTGAATGACAATTTAAGAGAGTGAGGGTTTTCATTCGGTAGGAATGAGGATAGCATGGCACAAGTTGAAAATATTTGCATCTTAAATTTACATACAGATTTTAAATTAACTATTTCCAGTTAGGCTTTGTTGGTTGAATTTAATTTCATTTTGGAACTGTCCAATTGCATTTTTCTAAATTGCATACTTTAAAATTGTTTTCATATACCTAGCTGTACAGCCCTATCAGCAGGTGTATATACTGTGTGTTGGAAATGATATTTCACCTTTATACAATCTGAATGGCAAAGAGCCATATGAGGTCAAGTAAGATATTATATGCAACACCTATTTTTTCAGCAGATATACTTAATTATGTACATTCAAACTTTGCATGTTCAGATCCCTCTGTGACAGTATAACTGAAAGCATCATCCCGCTTCGTGTACACAGCCAGGATGAAAACAGTCAGCAAGGAAGATCCTTGAGAGTGTAGAGCTGGAAAGCTCTACTGTGAACCCGATCAACTGAAACTATGTGCATGTAGCCTCTGGCAAAGCTTCTGATTGTTAAAATGTAGCTCTGCAGCAAATTAAACCAAAATTTCCTGAATAAAAATTCTACTTAATTGAATTAAGTAACTGAAAACGATAGCTTGATTAATTTCAGGTATTTTTCATGGGTGGTTACTTGAAAAAAACATTTGTAGATGTGTTTTAATATGTTTATACACAAATCAGCCACGACATTAAAACCACTTACTGTTTTTAATGTTCTAGCTGTGGCCCATGTGTATGAAAGCTCTACACACATAGTGAGAAGTAATGCAGAAGTGCTCCTTGTTTCATGGAGAACACACTCCTACTCCAAATGTCTCCTTCAAGTGCACAGAGGAATGAGGGACTCACATTGTCTTTCCAGCCCTGGAGTTCTGTGAATTGCAGTTCACAGATCTGGTTGAGGTGAGGGCTACACAGTATGTATTTCTTCTGTCTCTTGTCTTCATAGCTGGAAATACTAATAACCATGATGGTCATGATGATAATGATTATGTTCATGATTTCAGGCTGTCTTTGTGGCACGTTAAACCAAAGTCTGTTTCCCGCTCTCTGGGTTTTGATTGTCTCGTTTGTGTTGTGTCACATACAGAACTTTACAGCAACAAAGAAAAAGAAAAGACAAAATAATAAAAATAATAATAATGAAATAAAATAAACCAAGCCAAAAAATTCCCCTCCAGTGATATTCTCTGGGGGAAAAACTGAAGATGTCTTAACCCTGTGCAGCACATCATGTCCTAACATTGAGGTTTTATGATCGATGTTTGAGATTTGATGAAGGGAAGGCAACCTCTAATGAACCCTATCCCAAGGGTCCCCAGATGTGGGACCAGCTGAGGCAGTGGAAGAAGAGACTTTGTGGCATGGTAGTGGGGATTGTGGGGGTGGGGGTGGGGGTGGAGGTTGCTGCACTCTTTAATGTGAATCTGAGGAGGGAAGCTTAGTGACCACTGTTCGAGCCCGGGGGGTTATGAACCCAGTCAAGGACGATGAGTGACAAGCTGCCAATCATGAAAATGATTCCCACGACCAGGAAGACAGTCGCCTGAAGAGAGAGAGAAACAAGAAGAGAGGAGGGATTAAATGTGGTTGGATGTGTGATGATGCACAGCAAGGTTCTTTTGAAATTTCGGAGGAATCACATTTTGAGGGGGGTAGAGTGGGAAAAATGATACATTTGTGTGTGTGTGTTCATACAAACTTACCCCAATCTTCTGTGGGGAGCGGAATGGCAGTGATTTTACCAGGCGGAGGTAAAAGGCGGCAGGTAGGATAAAGATGAGCATGGTGGCTGCAGAAGAACCTGCAACAAAATAGAAGGAAGATTGATTTGGCTAATCAGACGACAGCATTTTAAACTAACACCTATGCCAATATTATCAGTTGCCTCAGGATCACTCCTTGGAATTGCACTAAAAATTAAATTAGGATTAAATGCACCTTCACTTCAGAGACATTTATGAAGACTCCTACACTTACTCTTGAGCAAGGAAAAAGATTACTCCTAGGATAGTCTTTGATGTCATAGGTATACAACAATTTTCACTCGCAGAGTAGAAATTATGGTGACAAACTGTATCTTGACAGTTGCAATTTGAAATATTAAGACATTGGTAGAATCGTAAATACAGAAAATAGCTATTTTTTTCTGTGGACATTTTGTTATGTCCAGGCAAATAACAAGTCCAATAAGTAAGCTGCCAAAATGTATAAATAGCCAAAATCCCACCACACCAAGAAATCATTTGCATAGTAGTAAAAGTAAATACTTTACTTTTAACTTGACCTAGCTACTTGACATAGCCCTCACATCCTTTTAAAATACCAAATACCAATATACATCTTGCATACAGCATATTGTGCAGTATTTCACATGGTGCAGTGATTTCGCAAAAGTGAACATACAGTATCTCACAGATATAGCCCCGCCATCAGCAATCCTAACACACAATGCATTAATGTAGCTTGTGGAAATGAATGACTCTGGGTATTATCTGAGATGCCATAAGAGTGATCAAAGTTTAATGTATTACTGCTAAAAGTGCGGTTGTGACCCAAATCGTCCTTATTTTTTTTAAATAAATAAAATCAGAGTCCCTTGTTTTACCTGGTGTGAACATGGTGAGAGGATAAACCGTTATTCATTTCTGTTTTTGATTTCTGAGGTGTAGTTTTTGCAGACAGGCAGTACCTGAACATTATGGGGATTTCCCTAAATATTAGTACTTTCTATGTTTGTGTGTGTTAGCATCAAGACTGAGATCAAGTGGTCAAAAACAGTTCATGCGACTGCACAGCTGACACAACCCGACACTTGAAGTTTCTGTACTTCCAACGTCTTTACTTAATAAAACGACCCCTGAACTGAAGGTGGTAATCTGGCCTTGTCTTCTTCTCTCTGTGCACATTTTTTCCTGTTTGCTCAAAGTATTCAGTGCCAGGACTCACCGATGAAGCCGAAGATGTCTCTGATGGTAGGGACAAAGATCACCAGCATGTTGTTGAAGGCCAAGATTGCAGCGGCGATCAGCATGTGGCGAGTCCAGCTGAACTCTCGACCACTGAATAACAGCGTGGTGATGGAGGAGCGGATCTGGAAAAAACATTGAAATCTTTGGCTTGATCACATTGAATCAGTCTATTAATATTTTTACAAAAGTTGTATAAAATTCAGTATAATCTTACTGAGAGTGTGGATTATGTAACAATCACAGCATTTTTATTTAACTTGTGACTACAAAATCGTCAGTTTGGTTTGATAAAAAAAAAAAAGTTGCATTCAATCCCAGCTCTTAATTCAGCTGACTTTACATTGGAATATAATGAAACACGTGGCATAGTTTTCTGTACACGCTGTCAATCTCTGTCAAAGTAACAAATCATTAACAACAACGTGAGTCTAGTCTGCATGTCTGCTGGCCTGGGCCTGAGGCTGATTCCCATACTTTGCCACTGACTGTGTGTCAAGTGCTACGAGGCTATTGTGTGTGTTTTTGTGAGACTGTGTGTGAGAGGGAAACAGAGGGAACCAGGAGATCCCAGCTAAGATGCCTGGTGCTGCGGAGCCATAGACAGCCTGTTCAAGCCTCTAGTGGGTGAAAGGTTGTGGGTATCAGGTGAAACCTGAGTCACTGACAGCTCGCAGTCCACAGGGGGAAAGGTTAAAAACGGGCGGTGCATATGGTGCCCATTCAAATAGGCAGGGGATTATCTCCTGCAGTGCAATGGAACCATGGGATTGCATCAGCCGGTAGTGAGAGGAGGGCGGACTTGCCTGTAGGGGGGAGGTGTGTCTTAAAACAAAGCTGCTATTGTCACTCTTTTCGTGCAAGCCTGTCTTCCATCCTCTTTTTACTTACTAGTCCTACATTAAGGCAGACGAGGGTCACCAGTTGCCATAACAACACATTTAATTACAACTTTGGCAGATACTTTAAACAGAGTGTGGAGAATGATATACAAGATGCAAGAAGAGTGACTGAGAAGGTAACTTCTTTATTTAGTTTACCCGAAAAGGACAAGGAATGTGCAATCTTTTCCTCTTAAGAGCCACTGCTGGCAGAACAACACATGCCTTCTTTGTATCCTTTCAAGTCTGACTTAAGTACAAGATTTATATCCAGTTAGCATGGCACAGTGGATAAAAAAAAATCACATTAACTGGATTTTCTGCGCTGTCAAATTGAACCAAGTGACCTCCATCTTGACTGTCAGGAGGCACCAGGATGACGCCTGCACTTTAATGTCCACTGCCAAAAAAGTGTCACCTTTTTGGCCAACACTCATTTCATGTTGGAGATAATGACAATAATTTAAGCGTATCCCCCCAACCAGCTGTTTCATAATTAGGCCGAAAACTAGAGCCTGGATGTGGCATTTCTCTCCAAGGCTCCAAACTATTCAGCACCTGGGTGTTACCTGGCGCAAAGCCTTTGGAGTTCACTGTGTGATATTTGCACATTTCTTACATATAAACACACACAGAATATGTGGATGGACCAGTTGTAGGCAGCTGAATCTGGGATTAGCGGGTTAACATAAAACCAGAGACTAAGATCTTAACTACATGAGCTGGTACTGCAAGCAAGAGGCAGCTGAAAACAAACCTCGTGCATTTGAGCCCATTTTCTGCAAACAAGGGTTGTGTTTTCCTTGTTAAAGTCAAAATTGGTGCACATATTTTCATATGTGTGAGTATATTCAAAACTAGAGACAAAGTGGCAGACACTGTGTCAGAGCTGTTAAAACTCAGTGGTACCCTCTTGAACCTGTCATTTCTACTTAAAAGTCATTTGCTTTTTTCTTTTACAGGAACACATCTGAATTTACACAGGTGCTGAGTGTGAACTGAAACTACATGCAGTAGGGTAAAAGTCCCTTTTCAAGTAAAAATATCAGCAGGAAGCCATATAAGAGAGTTTTCAAGCACTGAACCATTACTTGAAACCACACAGCCAAACTGGGCCTTTTTGACTAAAAAAAAGTCTATCAAACTGTGCTTTACTACAACCAAATGTTTTACTTTTTATATAATAAAACAGAAACTGTAATACCACTTTAGAGATCTGTTATAAGCCTTTCATAAGAACAATTTTTGTGTTGCATTAAAATGTTTTATTAACCATTAGGCCATTAATTATAGCTTACAAACACTTAATATACTTTGTAGTTACAGTACGTTTTTGTTCTGTATAAGAAAACCATAGATACTCACAGTTTTTTTAATTTAAAATAAACAAAATCATAGCAGAGAAATTAAAATGTCCTGCCGCTGGCAAGACAGAAAATGTTTAGCAGCATTTGTTAACTGCAAATATTCCTCATTCCTGAACAGTCATATATTAATTAGAAAAGCAAAAGCAGGTGATTTTGCCTCTGTAACATTGGATAAAAAGACAAAAAAGTATATATAAACTACTTTTTAAGTAAAAGAAAAAAAACAACTGGTCACATATGAGGCTTTAGAGACAAGTACTAAAGCTAGTACTGCACAAACAAAGGTCTGTATTAGTACTTAAATTTACTATACATTTTACTTTACTTTACATGATGGTAACATGTAACGGTGACGTTGGTGCTGTTAATCAGCTCATTTGCAGCCCTCTCCCATGGTTTCAATCTCAAGCCGGAGCCTGAGAACTGGGGCATGTTTGACTCCACATAAAGCCCTTTCATTATGTACTGGATTCTGCCAAAGCCCTGTGTGATCTGACCTCTGTTAGCATCTATCCCTCTCGTGACTGCACACCCACACACACTTACTGTATACACTCCCACACCTAAACACGTGTCTCCAAATGCACACTCCCACATACATATTATCTCTTCCCTTTATATAGCACTTCTCCACTTGAGCCAAGGACAGTCACAGACAAAGCTAACGTTAATGTCTAGCTGAAGGTCGGCAGCATTTTCCTGCAAAATAAAGGTTAGGAGGATTCAAGCCACGATTCTCCAATGTCAAATGGAAACTTGGCAAGGCGAGGTATTACTAAGTAGTTCTTTTGCGTATATATATCGAAGTTCATCAATCTTTTGACCATATTACAGCAACACTGTTTATTTTACTGCAAGAATAGTGATGGTCAATTAATTAAACATTCCCAGCTCTGCACAAACACTCATTTCTAATTAGAAAATCATGCACAGATCAACTTTTTTCTAAATCACAAACAGCATCAGCTAAGTCAGCCATTTCATTCACATTACTGTCTCTCAGCAACTAATGCTAATCACCACCACTGACCTATGTAAAGCAGGCTATGACTCGCACCTTTTCATAGGTATGCATGCAGGTATATACAGGCCAATACTAGTTTTTAACGAAACCTCACAAAATTAATTTGCTTGACATATTTAAAGCTGATTAAGGATCCATGAGCACAAAGGTTTATGTTGCATTTGGCTGCCATAGGATTTAAACCCCTAACCCTAGCTGTGTTACTGCCTTGCTCCTTTCACTAAGCCACACTTCACCACAGCTGGTTTGCTACTACACATTACAGGCTTGTGTTCTGTCCTTATCACATTTTTATCTCCTTTATTATCATTATACAGGCTTATCCTTCTGTGTTTCAATTACATTTAAAATGTATTTATTGTGAGTACCATTCAAAGTCAAAGGCTTAAGTTGGAGTCAGACGAAATGTTACATTTCATCCTTCCAAGTTTTGCACAATGATTACACTGGTGGAGAAGAAATCTAGGTTTGTGACAGACAACTAGGAGAAAGCACACACATGAATATAATTGCAGTTAACCGGTCTATACATGAGGACAAAATGAACAGGATATCAGAGTTTGTCAATTTGGCCCTGTTCAGACCTGCCATTAACATTTGTCTTGGGTGATGTCTTGTCTTGGGTCACAAATGGACAGCTATAATCATATCAATTCACCCCGGGATTAGAATGCGTCTCCACATGCATCTCAAGAGACCACTTGTGATCGGATCTCACTTTCCTGCACAATATGCAAATAAACACATACATCAATTCCACTTGCAAAGACCAAATGTGTTGTTGTTTTGCGAGAGGCAGCAATGCACTTCTCATGCCTAGTCTGCTAGAAATTAAAAGAAGAAGAAGAAATCCAACCACTGTGTCTATTCCTTGGCATGTTCCAGGCAAACCAAATTGCCCAAGATGACACACTAATAATATATCTCTATGAGCTCAGATGTCACTGACAAAGCTAGTTTATGCAGCTTGTACGACTTGAATTTGTTTTTCGAATAAGTACATACATCCACTTGTGCAGAGGACATCAGTTGAGTAGGTGGTCCTTCACTTTAGCCCAGGGCACATTTCCTCAATGTGTCTTGGGTGCATTCACACCTGTACTGCTTGTGAATACCAGGTCTGAACAGGGCCTCTGATTTGACTGAATTTTGGTATTAAAATCAAAGGGACATAACTCAGCAGCGTCGCACACTTCATCCTTGTACAAAATCCTGATATTCCCTGATGGAATTTAGGTTTTCTTCCACGGCTACCATCAGACAAACATTAAAAACATTATTTTTCTAACCGTCTTTGATGCAGATCCAGATGCAGATTTCTAAACATTATCTATCACTAACACAACACATTTTAAAGACTGTGCCCCTGGCAGATGTTTGTGTTTCTGTGTCCCTGCTCTGCCAGCTAACCCCCCTGTCAGTGGCTCCGCCCATCTATCTCCCTGAAGGTAGTGGTCAGGGTGAGGGTTTTTCCACTGTTCTCTCTGAGCTTGTAAACTTCCACTGCAGAGAGAGAGGGATCCTCTCTCACATTCCCTGTGACAGAAAAAACAGCAGTGTCTGCTAGAGGAGTGTTTGTCTGTCTGTGTGTGTTAGTCAGAGGTATGGGTTGAGAGTAGAAACATCATGTCTGAGAATGCAAGCATCAACTAGATGACTAAAATGCAACAAAATTTGTTAATGCCTGAATGTGTGTGTACATATGAGACAGTGCATATATTAGATTACAGATAAGTGTGCAATTTTATATTCTGTTACTATATATAAATGTGTGTGTGTGTGTGTGTGCGTGCTGTGTTACCGTTACGTGCAGTCATTGCTGCATCATTCTCTATCAACACGCTGACTGTAATGACAACAAACCTGCTGCCCTCTGGTGGCAGCCTACTGTAACCGCAACCACTTCAGAAATTACTTAAGAATATGCAGCTGCTTGTCTTTACATTAAAACAAGTTTGTTGGTGAGTGTGTGAGTGTGTGTGCACATGGAAGCTAAAATGGGGCATGAAACTTCTTCTGGCCAGTAGCCATTTTCATTCTCCTCACGTCGGATGAGGGCCAACTAAAATTAGCCCATGACCATATATGGGGAGGGAAGTGAGAAGAGTGTATATATGTATGTGTGAATGAATGTGACTGAAACGATAAGTTTTGGTAACGAGACATCACACACAGACTAACCTCTGGCCCCATTTTAAGAGAAATTTGGGAAGCAGACTCAAAAAGTAAGACTGGATTCACTGTAAAGACCTAAAGTTGTGTGTATGCATGTGTGTGTTTAATTAAGAAGTATGGCCATTTACGACCTCAGCCTGTGTGTTGTGGGATTTGAGGTGATGAAACAAGGAAAGCATCAAACTGAACAGTATGTTTCTTTTCACCAAACTGCCAGGAAAAAACAGCTGCGTCTGGAAAATGACAAAAAAGACTGACTCTACATTAAACACAAAACATAGTTTTATATGCAGAATGACACAGGGTGGCAGCAGTGTCTGACTGGATGAATAGAATGATTTTACAAATAGCTGATTGGCATGGGGTGGAAGGCAGTGGCCAGATATTTCAAATTACAAGAGCGCTGTATATTTGTGTGTATCTGAGCAATACATTTTTGCGTATTATATCAGTGCTTAAACAAGGCTCCATTTAATGATGCCAAGAGGGATGAAAGTAGAAAAAGACGACAGTGCTCAAAGGAATGAACAAAAACACCTACCTGTGATTTTCTATGATAAGGAAACATTTTCTGCTTTCCAAACTTAACTTTTGCTACATGTGCTTCCTTCTTGTTCATGGAGACTTGCTTAAAAAACATTTTAACAGACAACAGAGACAGATTGTGAGTTTATGTATGTTGTACTCACAGGGAACAGCACAATAGGGACAGTCAGAGTGACGGCCGTGAGAACGGCCAAACGCACCAGCAGCAGCATGGTGTCAAACTTATAAACCCTGGTGAAGGTGTGGAGCAACTCTGCTTCCACATTATCTGTGTTGGGGGACAAAAAAAAAAAAAAAAAAAACATAACATTGAACACTGGATTAAAACAATTTGTGAACAAGGGATAACAGAAGCTAACAAACAGTAAGTAACTAAGTACATAACTCAAGTACTGTATAAATTGTTGACGTATTTGTTATTTTTGTTACTTGTTAACCATATTTTACAGAGAAATATTGCACCTGTTCCTCTACTGCATTTATCTGGCATTTTGCCCAGTGCTAGTGTCATTTTTTTTTTTAGTTTTTTTTAAGTATTTGGCCACTGGATCAAAAATAAATCCTTGTTGTTGGTGGTTTTCAACCCATGAGTACTGGGTAAAGCCATTAATGCACCGTCTTAACCAACACAATTTCATTTTTTAACCCAGCGATTTAACGATTGTACCAAAAAAACATATTGTAAGATTATGAAGTATGATGCATTAAACCAACCTTTTTGGTTTTTGACTTTGTACAAAAAAACTGTGTTAGTTCTTTATATATATATACATAATTGTTGTAGGCTCATGTAAGTATAAAAATTCAACCAATTCACAAGAATAAAAAAACATTTTTTTCTTTTTTCCTCTCACATTCCCACTGGATTTAACTACCTAACTGTATATAATACAATCAAAACTAGCTCTACCTTGACCATATGCAACATTAAAATGCTACATATGCATTGTGACATTATCAACAATCTAATAATGCCATATATACTGAACGACTAAAGTAATTAATTCTTTCTATCTAGAAGTAGGGACTGATATCTGTTAATTGTCTTTTTGTGTCTTAACACAGCATGTGAAGTGACAAACATTGACGCTAATTAAATTTTAGGCATTGTTTTTGTCTATGATTGGAGTTGACTGTTAATGCTTGTGTGTATCTTCACTCTTACCATAAAAGGTGAGGTAGCCAAACAGAGCTGATAGCATGTACATGATGAGCATAGCCAAAATGGACAGGTTGGAAACGTTTTGCATCTTTTTCCTGCTGCGACTGAAGAAACAACACACACATACACAATCACTTTTAGAGGTCACATCAACTTTAGATGGTTTAGGGTCACACTCAAGATTTGCAATAAATTGGATAATTTGGATAAATATATGCAGATTGAAATACTTTAATTCTACTTTATACTTTAAATACTTTTAAATCTTTTCAACGAATCCTCTCAGTTGGACCACCATTTATCCTGGCAAATCATTTTGCGTTCATCATGCAACACCCTGTTCTACGTAATTCTCTACCCACAGAGATTTTTTAATTGTTCTGAACTTGGCTCTTATTATATTGACATAGTTTCATCACTTGAAAAGCAGGGTTATGCAATTAGTGAATGTAAGAAGCCTTTCGGATGAGAGGCAAAACATCTTCAAGAACATCAAGCAAGTCCAGTTGCCTTCTCATAGCACTTACAGAATATAACTTCAATGAATTCTCAATTATGGGGACTGTGCATTGGAAGTACTACATTCCCAGTGAAAACTGTTTATAGTGATGCATGTCGATAACAAGTGGGGTGACTGGGACGGCTGCTGAATTCTTTAAAGTAATTTTTCTGAGGTTTTAGTAATAAAACAAAATTCAATTCACATTCACGTATTGGAAGGGAGGCACAAGTTTTCAAAGACAGGTATTTCCAAATCCTGGCATATAAATTACTATCTGCCTGGCTCGATAGTGAGAAAATGGTTTTCATCTCAGGGAACTGACCCTTAAAGTTTGTTTTATGAGGAAAAGTGCACTTACTCCTTCAGTTCACTGTAGATAGGCAGGACTTCAGGATGACAGACGAAGGCAAAGGCCAGGATTGGCACAGTGTATGACGTCTGTGGAAAAAAGGTAAAAATCGAAAAAAACATTTAAGACAGAAATTCAGTTTGGGAGGGAAGACAATCATGCTGCAAAAATAAATAAAGCTATACTAACCCATGTTATTATGTGATGTCATAAATATGTCTTTTAAATTATTTTATTATACTGTATACTATATTAGTGCTGTGCCTTCAAGGCTATAGGAAAAAGATTTAAAATAAAACCTTGCATAATATCTAAGAGTTCTGTCAGATCAGAGAGTTGGACATGAAATGTGTTTGGGCAATTTGGTCTACCATAACCCACAGTTTTAGCTCCATCACTGCTGGTCCTGGTGTAACTTGCTGGCTTGTTGGTTTTACAACTGTCATGCATGCTACGAAAGAAACAATTCTTTTCATGCATTTTTCCTCTCCACTTTTTTTAGTTCATCCATAATCAAAGGACCACATACTGACAGTGGAATGCCATGTGAAAAGACAGTTGAAGGCTAGTTTGTAATGTTTGTTTTTACAAAATGTTTTCTGGATTAGGAACATACTACTGACGTCCTCTCACAAAGGCACATACTGTATGTGCATGCTAGCTGTCAGCTACCTTCACTTGTAATCTGTTGTAGTTGTAATGTCAGTTGCAAGTATGTGTAAGTTCAACTTTTAACAAATAAGGCTTAAATGTTTGATTAGTCAGGACTATTTCTTCTTTGAGGCTGGCTTTGGTGTGTCAGTGTCCTAAGTGGATTAGACAAACTGTTGCTGTAGATTTCACCTAGATACATCAATTTTATTTACTCACATAGGAACCTTCAATAAAAACATTTCCAACGTGACATTAATCTAGTCAAAGAAAGTGAAATGGCTACATCCCCTCCTAAACACTGTGGAAATCAAAGCCTAGGTGAATCAAGTTAACGTAGCACTGTGTCCCAGTGTCACCATAAAGCGGTGTTATATTCTTATCGTGAATAATATACACATAATGCTGAACTTTACAAGCTGAACAAATGTTTTGGGTCAGTAGAAGTTTGTACTTGATTGAGAGCCAATCAGTGGTCTCTGAACCAGCATTACAGAATAACTTTTAGGCCACCACCCACCCCACTGTACCTGTGAGTTGAAGACAAAGTATTTGGGTGTGCACATATCCTCATCGTCAGGATGATGCTCAAAGTGGATGCCGGTGGAGTGGTGACTGTTGTGGCTGCCCAGGACCATTGGGGCAACGTCGGCTCGGGAGAAATCCATTTGTGCTGAGCGGTTTTGTAACATGTACAACCCTGGCATATCTGAGGCGTTCATGCTGAGGTTAGACAAGTGCTGGTAAAAGAAAGGAAGAGGGCAGGGCAGCTGGGTCTTTTTGTAGATCACCTGGAAAATAACCACATGAAGTTACATTATGTTCTTCTCAGTGGTGTACATAAAAATAAATGTAACAAGAGAACAGCAAATAAAGAAATTTCAGTACCAAACTCCCTGCTTGCCACAATAATTGGCAGTGTGGCAGTTCAATTCTGGCATATGCAAGTTCTACATTCTCTATATAATGTGCCGAATGAATTTCATCAGAGTTGTGAGAGTGAACTAAAAGAGAAAAGCTGTGGGCTGTGACACCAAAACAGTGAGCTGAAACATGCAAACAAGCTCCATAGAGCCGATATATGTGAGAGATGGGTGATAATTCTCTGTGGGTTCATCACTACAAGTGACCTCTTTCACATTACACATAGTCTACTGATTTGTTGTTAATATAAAGATATTGGTCATAGCAGCTCTAACATATCTCATTAGCATGTGTGTCCATAGACAAATGCCTGCACATTACTATACATTAGAGTAGTTGTAAGATGCTATTCTCTAGGCCGTAATTGCATGTTTTTCTCATATTTCATACTGTAATGCTATTAAGACGCTGAACTTACCACACCCAGGAAGAAGACCATGCAGGAAAGGGAAAATCCACTTGTGTAGCCCAGGTAGCCTAAAGTGGAGAAAACATCAGTGACTAAAAAAAACCCAAAAAAAACAGTACCAGATACTTATGTGATGCTATGCTATAGTTTGCTGTTCTTCACCTATGCACCTCTGCACTGGTCTGTCTTTTTAGCTGTCAAATCAGCTTTCTGTTTTAGAATACGGACTCATATCCAAAAATTGATATGAGCAGAATTTCAGAAGAGACGGCATACATCCCACTTTGGATGGAGCAGCTCTCATATCTAGAAAATGAGAGTTTTTTATTAGTATAACCAAAACCATGAAAACCCAGAGTGGAGACCATGAGCAGAGTTGCAGTCTTACATGCTTCTCTGTGCTTCCAGTACAGTAGTCACCCACCCAAACTCCCATAAAGACTGTGTTTGCCCCCCGACCATCTAAATTAATTAACTCAAAAATAAACAGAAGAGGAGTTGTACACAGAAATCTAATGAAAATTAAGACCACCATTGCAGAAGTATAACAAAATAGGAGAATTAAATGTGGACTCTTAAACGTTAGATCGCTCCAATCCACATGATATCAGATCATTATATATATAGATATATTTAGTCTCACTGAAACCTGGCTGTGTCATGATGAATATGTTAGCCTAAATGAATCCATTCCCCCCCGGTCATATTAATACCCACATTCCTCGAGGCACCGGCCGAGGAGGTGGATTTGCAGCCATTTTCAACACAAGCCTGTTAATCAACCTAAACTTAAACTCAATTATAACTCATTTGAAAGCCTGGTTCTTAGTCTTACATATCCATCATGGAAAATTTTAAAGCCAATTCTATTTGTTATAGTATACTGCACTCCTGGCCCATACTCTGAATTTTTATCTGAATTCTCAGAGTCTTATCAAGTTTAGTCCTTAGTATAGATAAAGTAATTATAGTAAAATCCTTGAGAAAACTGTCACCAACCAGTTGTGTGACTTTTTACAGGATAATAGTTTATTTGAGCTTTTTCAGTCAGGATTTAGAGTGCATCATAGCACAGAGACAGCACTGGTGAAAGTTACAGATGACCTTCTTACTGCATCGGACAAAGGACTCTCTGTACTTGTCTTATTAGACCTTAGTGCTGCATTTGATACCATTGACCATTATATACTTTTACAGAGACTGGAACATTCAATTGGCATTAAAGGACCCGCTCTAAGCTGGTTTAGGTGCTATCTATCAGATCGATTTCAGTTTGTGCACATTAACGATAAATCCTCCATATACTCAAAAGTTAGTCACGGAATTCGACAAGGTTTTGTGCTTGGACCAGTTTCTATTCACCTTACATATGCTTCCTTTAGGCAATATTATTAGGGAACACTCCATAAACTTCCATTGCTATGCTGATGATACCCAATTGTTTTGTCAATAAAGCCTGGTGAAACCAATTAGTTAGCTAAACTTCAAGCTTGCCTTAAGGACATAAAGACCTGGATGACCAGTGACTTTCTGCTGTTCAACTCAGACAAAACTGAAGTTATTGTGCTTGGCCCCCAACACCTCAGAAACACCTTATTTAATGATAAAGTTACTCTGGATGGCTTTGCCCTGGCCTCCAGCAACACTGTTAGGAAACTCGGAGTTCTCTTTGATCAGGATATGTCCTTTAACTCTCACCTAAAACAAACTTCAAGGACTGCCTTTTTCCACTACGTGACACATCAGGCACATCCTTTCTCAAAAAGACACTGAAAAACAAGTCCATGCTTTTGTTGTCTCTAGGATGGATTATTGTAATTCCTTATTATCAGGCTGTCCCAACAAATCTTTAAATACTCTGATCCAGAATGCTGCAGTGCGAGTACTGACAGGAACCAGGAAAAGAGATCACATTTCTCCTGTGTTAGCTTCTCTGCAGAATTTAAAATCCTCCTCCTCACCTAAAAAACCCTTAATGGTCAGAAACCATCATATCTGAAAGAGCTCATAGTACCCTATTACCCCAGTAGAACACTGCGTCTCTCTCCTCTCTCTTCCTGTTGCTTTCTGCAGGTGTTTCTGTTCATGGTGCTAGAGAGTCTGGATCTGTGACTGCAAACCACCTACTGACCCCATGATCCCACTCAACACCCACTGCTTCAATTATTCAATTATCATCTATTATTATTAATTATAATAATATCTATAATTATTATTTCATTGTATTCATACTATTATTCACCCTATTATTATAATTATCCGTTTTATTATTAGTCTCATTATTGTTACAAATCTTTATGTTATACGTCTAAAGTGCTATGCCCCCCCCTTTTCTCCCTCCCCTCTCTCTCTCTCTCAACCAGGCCGGTCGGGGCAGACAGCTGCCCTCCATGAGTTGGGTTCTGTTCAAGGTTTCTGCCTATGGGAATGTTGGATCTCTGTAAATATAACCTATAAAAAGTATGGTTTAAAACTGCTCTACATGAAAAGTGCCCTGAGATAACCTCTGTTATGATTTTGCTCTATATAAATAAAATTGAATTGGATTGAATTGAGTTGAATTGAATTGAGCTGCAGTGTGAATGAAGCCTTTAAGGTCTGAATGGACCAGTGACCAAACCTAACACCCATGAATACAAATCTAATGCTTGTGGACCCCAGAATCATCATTGCAGTTGTCATTTATTAAATTAAAATCAGCTCAGACATACAGTTTTGATCGTATTTGCTTATTTATGTCTAATATTCTAAATTACATAATTTGGTCAGTGGTCAGTGCAGCCTCTTGGAGCTGAGCCAGCTGAGGCAGATCTGACTATTGGATTCATAAATTACATCTGAATGGCGGCGCTGACTACAGGCTTAATAGCAGTGTTACGTTACTGTAAATTTTAATTGCCAGAAGTGACTAAGGGCTCCGCTAGTGTTACATTTATTCTGGTTTGGTGTAGCTGATTACAGCTGCAAGAGCATGGAAGCACTGAGAAATTTGGCTTCAGGCAGTAGGAAGTTACAATTATGTTATATTAGAAGCATAGTGAGTCACAGCTTGCAGAACAATTGGTGAAATAGTTGAACAATATACAATTTGATGGTGAAATAGAATTTAAGTTTTACTTATCATTGGTTTAGAGAAATCACACACGCATACTAAGTCCTTACCTAGATTTTTAAGGAGAGACAAAGGCAGAATGATTCCGATCGACACAAACACCACCAGGTAGTTTCCGTTTAGGTACCATTCACTGCAAACATAGCACACAGGTTAAAGTCAGAGGAGATGGCATACATACAGTACACATACAAACATAAGAGTGTACTTTATCTTCAAAAGCACACACACTCACCCAGAGTTTTCTTCTAAACCCAAGAAGGTTCGGATTACTTCCGGCAGCTCATACTTCACAATAAAGAGGTAGCTGGACATGGCTGCAGGAGGACAACAAGGAAGGTTGTCTGAGATTTGACACTCACAGAAGCAAAAACCTCATTTGAAAACTGTATGTTGTGTGTCCAAACTACAAACATTCCTGGATACATACAGGCACATACAGTTGCAGTAGTTGTATTACAATTCAGAAAACCACTGTCTTTTAAAAATCTGAAATACAAATTGGTGAGAAATTAAAGGAAAAACCAACATAAAGTGTCTTTATAGGGTGTTGTTCCACCAACAAAACTGTAATGGAGGAATGAACACCCTTTTTGCAGAAGATATTTTCTCATTTGGTGTTTTGATGGTAATGGTGGAGAGTGCTGTCTAACATGTTTCTCCAAAATTGCTAGATTTTCATACTCATCAAACCCCTCTGTGAGTCCTTGTGCTCCCCATGAAAGCATCTACACTTTTTATGTTGCTCCACTTATGTATTCAGGATTGTTCTTTAATTGGTCTTTCATCTGTATACATGAACATACTGATTTTCTGTGTACCTCCAATGTTTTGCATGATTATCGATCCAAATGCTGCCATTTTCCCAGGCCAACCAAATGCTCTTTCCCCCAGCTTTTCATAAATGAGGGATCCTGTAATAACAGACAAGTTGAGAATTAACCTTGGAAAAACAATTCAGGCGTCACAACAAAAAAAAGACAAAGAATAAGTAGATTGAACAATGAGGTGCATACATTGTTCCTTTAAAATCACCAAGGTTTTAAGGGACATGGAATATTAAGAAAGAAATCTGCTCTTACTTCCGTTAATGTTTCCCTGCCTTTCCCATAATACCCTTCAGAGAGGGTTGTGAATCTTTTGTAGATCAATTGTAGACTTTAATTTAGATATACTTAGATTTTAAATAACGTGTATTTCTGATTTCTTAAGACTACGGTCTGAAAAAAAAGTCATCACCTTCAAATACTTCAAATACTGCTCTTCCATATTTCTCAGAATGACCACCAGGTGGTTGTAACAGTACAGAAATAAAGTTTTGCCAATATTGTTTTAGAGCAGTGGTTCACATCCTTTTGTTTTGTTTGAGACCCCTTAATATGAAGCAATATCTCCTTATGACAACCTTGTGATAGGTTGAATGTCTGTAAGTTGTGAGAAATGTAGTCAAAGACTGATTTTCTCTTCTCAGATCTTTATATTTGTGAGGAGATCCCAAAGAGGTAGAACTATATTTCACAAAAAAAGAATCACATCTGCAAACTTGGTTTTGTGCAGCAGAATTTAGTTTCTCTACTTTTTCTATTTCATACTCAGATGATCAGCTTGTGACCCCTTAGAATCATCTTGGACCACTTTGGTTCATCCTGATCTCCCAGCTGGGAATCACTCTTTTGGGATAAAATTTTAGATTGGTCATTTGGAGGGCAGTTGAGCTTGAAGTAAAGTGAAATACCAACCTCCTTCTTTTGCCGTCACAAGGAGAAGATGTACAGAATACAAGGAGAGGATGGCCACGGCGATGAGGAGGACTCTGCAAAGAGAAGGCAAGCAAAGGTCAGATTGCAAGCCAGTGACACATCAAAGTTACAGTGATACCAAGAAACTTTGTGTATGGGGTCAACTTTGGTAATTTTAATCCAGGCAATGGGCAGTGAAAAGGAGTAGGGCAAAGACAGGAGAGAAATTTGTCGTCCATATAACTTTGATGTGTTTGGCTTAGTCCTGGCAAGTGGGCAATGTTTTTTTTTCCTTTGCAATAAAGAACATCAAATTAGCTGCGACATACTGCAGCTGCTCAGATATGTTTGTCATTTAGTTTTTTGGTTGTTGGGGGGCTTGTCTTTCAATGGATGCTGTGTGCTTTCAATATGTCTTTAACAAGGTTCTAGCGTGACCATTGTAGTGTAACGTCAATGCTACGTCGATGCATCCATCTGCTTCATTCCTCAGATGGCATACTGGGCTGGGAGAAGAGGAACTAAATGCACAGGGTATAGGAGTTAAAATATTTCTGCTCTATTTTCCAGGTGGTAATGTGATTATCAAAACCCTTGAGAATAAAGCAAACCTAGCTATGATTATATTTGAATTGCAATCTGTGCAAAACGGAAAGTTTTAAAGAAGTATACAGTTATATCAGCCTTTTCACTTCAATGTAATAAAAGAATTTGTTTTGCTACTTCCTGTCTGACGTGTCATTCCATTTCTTGTACAAACAAGCATGCTGTGGATTTCTTTGTTCTGCCGCCGTACTACCTACGTAAAGAGAACGATGCCAGTGTTTGCCATGGCGAAGGATAGGCCTAGAATGCCGCTGCCCATAATGGCGTTGCTCAAGTTGAAGACAGACATCCCGAAGGAGGTGTGGCCGGGATGCTGCTCCGACATAAAAGAAAAGGGGAAGAGAATTCTGTATGAGGAAGACAGGTGATGAATGCTGAAAAGCATTTAAAGTTGTTGATGACATATTTAAAATTGGAATCGTTACAACACAAAAGAGAGCAAACATTTGGCAGTGTGCAGCAAACCACACAAGAGACTTAAATGCAATAAGCACCCACAAGTTCTATTTGTGGAAAAAAACACCCTCATGTTCTCCTGTTAGATACTAATTGTTTAGTGCGTTTCCAGTAGTTATTATGGTTTATTGAGTGGACACATTCTCCCTCAACTTATACATCAGCTCATAACTTCCAATAGTTCCCAGAATGCCAGAATTCCCCGGACAGAGTATGAAGCTGACTTTAGATCCTGACACCAAAATCTGCCAGACTCAAAATACTTTCAGACAGAGTTGTTGCTGGTTGAATTACGTGGACATGTCATCACATTGTTCAGATGTGCCCATTTTTCCAAGTGAAAAAGAAGCATACATTAAATTCCTAAATGGAATAGAATATAAAAAGAAATATGACCAATATGATCATTTATTATGATCGAAACAGGACTTTTTTTAACACACAGAAAAAGGTGATCTGTTTTTTTTGCCTGTGGTCATTAGCAGTGACAGGACTTCTGTCAGCAGTGCAAAAGCAGTAGTAATTGTGTATAAATGGTACATTGTACTCAATGGTATGGAACATAGATACATTGTAGGATTATTCTTGCAAAGTCTGAATACCATAAATGTTTGCATAGTTAACCCCTTTGCCCGACAACTTGCTCCATGTTAAACAAACTTTTAGCATTTCTTTGGTTATTAACTACCTGCTTTCAAATTAAAACAATGGGAAATTGCCTCAATGCAGCAATTAAATACCACTGCTTTCAGGTGTTTTTTGTATTTATTTTGGTAATTTACTTTTAGGATCTGCAGATTAGTGTATTATAAACAATTTACTCACAGACACTGACTACATTAGCGTGACTTGTGAATTCTCTTACATATTCTTCATGGTATTCCTCATATTTCTTCTTCTTCATCATCCCATTTGACAGGAATTTCTGGCTTTCTCCGTCATCATTATCATCCATAAATTGACTGCAAGGACCAAGAAAAAAGACATTAACATTAGCATATACAAACACAGAAGGTAGTTCACCTTTTATACAGTATGTATATCAACTTAGTATGTTTGATTTTGTACACAAAATGTAAATGTCTTAGCAGTCCTCTCAGAAGGTTATATGACGCAGTTTTGATCGGTTGACATCTGTCTGTGTTGGTGTGCAAGGCCTTTAATTTACTTAAAACATGTGAAAATTAAATCTTGCCACGTCAAACCAATCAACACCTCCTGTCATTCACACTGTTATATCATTCTGGGCAGCCACCTCAAAGTTATGCCAGCTCTAATAACTAAATTAATTACTCAGTTGCTGCCCTGAAGTCAAACCAGCCCTCTAACCGGATAAGTAACAGAAATAATTAATTCATTTAAATGAACATTTCACAGCTCCAAATAACTATTAACGACAAAGTAACAAAAATTGAATACATGCTGTTCTTGTGGTCTGCAACATACCAAATGACCATTCACACCTTACAAAAACTTAATTTATATGAACACCAAAAACCAGGTTATTAGCAGAAGTCAGCTTAAGGTTAAGGTTAACAATTCGGAGAATGTGTGTACATGCAATACAGTAATCTGGTTACAGTAAAACCCAGGTCAGTAATCAGATTTGTTGTATAGACTTACTGATAATCAAGTGTCTATCGCAGAATTCTAGCTGGATTAATTGGCTTTCTCTTCTTCCTCTTCTTGTACCATACACTAAAATTGTGCTTGTTGTTTACCCAGTAAGAATAGATGTTGCAGCCAAAATGTTTAGAGGGCATAAATTAACAGAAATATGCCTAGAGTGTTAAGCAACAGCACTACCAGAGCTGCCGTGTCAAATGAAGTCATCTTTCAGTGCCAACTCATTTGGAGAAGGAAATAAAAATCTTGACATTATGGTTGCTGACCTGCTGATGGTGGCCTTCTCAGAATCAATGGGGTCTATGTAGCGGTCGTCCAGGCTGTCAGTGCTGTCGTCATCAGCCTCTGTGGAGACTTTCCTTAGCTCCATACGATCCACGACTCCTGGCATAGTGGTGCTCAGCAAGATGAGAGGCAGAGAAATTTTCAAGATTTCAGGGTTAGAAGTTCACAAGGCGGTGATATATTTCTTCCTCAACCTCTGCTCAACCTTGTTACCTATAAGAAAAAAAAGAAAAAAACAAACAGAGGAAAGTGTCAGTGACTAAAACGGTTTGAAAATTCAGATTTCAGATTATCACTAACAGTGGCTTCTGGCCCAGGTCTTAACTAGAAAATGTCCTTTGTAGAGCGTAGACCTCTGCAAAGGCCACTGTCAAACAACATACACCAGACTTCAAAGGAAAAAACTCAAATTCATAGTAAATGATCTGGATTTTCCACAAAATTTAATGAGTTCTTCCCTTGGACATGCCCCATCCCTCTGCAAAGTTCAGTGCAGTTGAGTACTTTCTGCGTAATCCTTCTGACAAATTAACAAACAAATGAACAAAGAAACCAACAGACACGGGTAATTATATAACCTCCTTGGCGGCCGTAAAAATTCAGTAACACTCAAGTTTGCCACAGGGATGCAAGTTTGCAACTGATTACAGGCCTGCCAACGCATGTATTGTCTGGCCTTACTGTCCTCAACTAAGCCTTTAAGCCTTGATGATGAAGAACATTTTGGAGTGAGATGGGCCCCTCTACCCTGCAAACTAGTCCATCTCATTTCCTGGAACTCGGCACCACATACATCTTCACCAACACTTGGAGGGCTAAAGTCTTGTTAGCTTTATTGCTATTTCCATTTTACACCAGCTTAATTTGTGGTATTAACTATATACCTATATATGTATGTATACAAAATGCAAAATTATATCTCACTTGGGTCTTCTATATTTAGGAGGATATTACAAGCCAATGTTGACGTAAATAGAGTTTGCCAGCTGGAGTTAAGTCAACAAACCTTGAAACCTGGTCAAAGATGCAATGGGTTCATGAGGCCACTTGAAAGCCACCATCAACAAGCCCGCTTCTTCGTGTATGAGCCAGTTCTCTAACTCTCACCTACGTCCATTGAAAAAAAAAATTTAAGTAGCATGCCAATGTTGCAGCTGGTAAAAGTGTAACTAATTTATATCTAGCTGGATAGTTTAATCTTTAACAATGCATCATTTTGTAAACTGATCATTGCTTCCATATGTAAAATCTTGTTCTGCATAGTAAGTACTTGGTATAGCTGTCAAATAGTGAGGCTGAGTAAAAAGAACATTTCCTTTAGAAATGTTGAGAAGTAAAAATAAAAGGTAGCCTAGAGTGGAGATAAATAAAGTATAATAACCTATGAGTACTGTATTTGGGTAAACGTACTTGAGATCAGTTGAGATTATTTTAAAAATCAGCTGGTACAAAATACCTTTGGACCACTGTTAAGCAACAGCCTCTAATGAGGGAAGTTGTTGGGCAGCAGGATCTTTGCATCACAATGTATGAAGTGTGTTTACAGTCTACAGGCTATTACACATCCACAGAAAGCTTTCCATTTTGCATAAAAGACATCTGCTGCAAATAATGTCAGAGGTGTTAAAACTCTCCACCATGACCCCACTCGGCTGATATAGTTTGACCCACAAGAATAAACTTTCTTTTAAATCATATTATTGTCATTGATAGGCTGCTTTTCACTCTCTGATCTTGCTCTTTGGAAGTAGGCCACTTTAAAACACGATATCTTGGAGCCAACAGAGATTAAGCGGCTACATTACCGTTAACAACCACATCACACACACCAGTACATCTAGTCTCTCAGTGTCGCTCTCTGCTGTGTGGCGAGAGAGAAAAGGAAAACTTTTTTTCACTTCTCATTGCCAAGTGGATTAACCTGTCTAACTGGGTTAACTTTATATTGCAGAATTTAATGCCACTGTTGTTACAACCATAACATTACAGAAGCACTCGCTCAGCATTGTGCCATGCAGCACACAGGGGCCAAATCTGATGTTTCACACTTGCATAGCTGGACAGACTGCAGTTTAAACCTATAATTAACATAATGTATGTAAAAATACATCTTGAGTAACCACTTGTTTCTGGAACTAGAATACTGCTTAGTCAATTTGTATACTGGATAAAACCTTCATACAAAAACATTAAATGCTAATGAAACTAGAAACAAAAGTGACAAATGACACTGCAGAGACGAGAGAGAGGATGCTTGTACCATATGCAGACCACTGTCAGAAGTTCTCAGGGATGCATACCTGAGCATTCGGATCACAGTGTGTCCTCACGGTGTCTTGGGATGTCTTCACACTTGTCTTATTGTGTTTATTTTAATGCTAAGTGTGAGCAGGCCCGCAACATTAGCAAACACAAACAGCTAAACTTTCATAGCTTTTGCATGATTACACAAACTCTTTAAACTTAATTTTTTTTCAGTTGTCTCACAATAAACTTTTTTTAGATGATAGATGATAGGTAGTAAAAATGTATCTTATTTATCAAGAGGTCAAATGCCCTGTCACTGATTTTAAAGCAGAGCCTAGCATGCAAATACAAGAATGGTGAGATTAGAAAACAGGAAAATGCAAGCAAAACCTATCAGTAATCACACTTCCTGCTGTTACAAGTTTTACCAAATAATCTAAAATACAAACTACTGAATTTTGCTCCAAGTCAACAAGTTTAAGGCCAAGAGTTCACATACATTCAGTTTGAATTTGGGAGATCAAGGGCTTTGCATACATCTTTTTAGCTTAATTTGATTTACACATAATCCTAGACTTCCTGTGATGTACAATCAAACATTCATTGTTAAACGAGTGCATCGAAACAGAAAAGCTAAAAAGACCAAAACAAAAAAATCAATTTACTTCTGACTTTCAAACTTTTGCATATAGTTTCAAAATAATAAAACATTTTGAAACATGTTTTAAGAAGAAATATAAGATCCTGTATCCGACATATCATTTTACAACCGCAAATCTCCACCCTGAAAAAACTCCAACTTACCTCATACATCCTCCACTCAAACACACTTTTGCATCAGCCACCACCTGGCTGGCTGAAAATTCCTTCCAGCAGAAATCAAGAAAAGGGTGAAATCAAGAAAAGGCATTCGCTCCAAAATGCTACAGTTTGCAGAAGAAATTCCTTGACAAATACTGTAACATTTCGCTGTTTTTGTAAATCTGTCTGTGAAGATTGGTAGCCTTATTTTTAGGCATAGTATACACTAACACTTTCAGGCAAGGCAAGCATACTCACTTACTGAAAAGTTCTTTAAAGAGGTTCTGAGAGTGTTCCTTTTTTTCTTTTTGAAGAAATGTGTTTTACGAAGTAAGATAGATGACAGACAAGTGAATGGGTGAGGAGCTGCAGCTCTTTTGTAACTCAGGTGAAAATGCAGGCTTTTAAAAGGGAGGAGGGAGGGCCTCTGTCGACCAATGAGGACAGACACAGTTCACTCAGGCCCCTCCTTTGAGCATGATTGTAACCCCCCATTACACACATGCTCATACACACGTCTGCCTAAACAGAAATGAGCAAGAAGGCCAAAACAGGGACAGTAGCAGAGATACAGTTTGGGGCGCCCACACGAAAATAAAAAGACACAGTATGAATAGCACCTTTATTACAAAATCGGAATGTGTTAGTGAAAGAGTACAAAGAAAAATATAGATAGATAGATAGATAGATAGATAGATAGATAGATAGATAAATAGAGAGGTAGTCAGATAGTTAGACAGACAGATAGATAGATATATCGATAGATAACATAGCCACAATCACCACCATTAGACTGAAGATACAAGAGTGCAACAGCGCTGTTAAATACCCACGGTCGCTTCAAGATGTGATCACATGACATGCCACATGACCATGACCATCCAGTTTTATACTGGTGCAAAAGTATACACACCAAACACATGTGGACTGATGAGACGCCGGGGTTGGAGAGCTACTGGCTCACCGTGGGTGGACAGGGGAACTGATCACACACATCTCACATGCTTAAAGAAACTGATTCTATCGTCACTATACAACCTCTTCTGAACCCACAAAGACACATATACAATTGTTTTCACATGGAGATGCACACACACAAATACAGCCCAGCTGCACTGTGGATAGTTGTCAACGGTTTTGGGGTAGGCTGTGCCACCAACTGACCAATAAGAGAATCAGAGGACAGCGTTGTTGGGATGTCACTGTGCCCAAGGTTATGTTTGTGTCAGGGATAAGGTGTTGATCTCTGTCCACTTTGTAATTCTGTCCAAATGCAGGAACTTACACACACAGACACACACATGGCATGTGAGGAACAAACTGCAGCACTAACTCTATTGATTAGAACCTTGGCATCTGCAAAACACTACTTAATCATAAGTAAAGACAAAACTGCTTGATTTGAAGTGATAAACCGAATTTATTATTCACATGGTTTGGAGAAGGGTCCAATCCGCGTTAAGACTTTTCTCAAGTCACAGAGGTGAAATCCTTCAACTGGGGTTAATTCATGAAAATCAGTTTGGATTGAATTAAAAGCATCCAAATTTTGAAAAACTGTGAGTGTGCTTTGAAGGGTCAGCAGAAGAGAGAGGTACAAAACAAAAGATGCAACAGTAACATTTTCATAAGGATTCTCATGTTCAGTCATGACAAACGATTGTATCTAGCTTCTTGATGTTGACAAAAAAAGAATATTTTTGACTGCATACCTCAGTATCAAGGTTATGTTTTCACCAATGTCTGTTTGTCATTTTGTTCGTGTGTTTGTTTGTCAGCGGGATTACGCAAAAAGCACTGAACTGATTTGCCCCATATTTGGTGGAGGGATGGGGCATGGACCAGGGAAGAACGCATTCAATTTTGGGGCATATCTGGATTGTTTACTATAAACTTGATTTTTTTCTCAGAATTTAGGTGTAGTTTGATATTGACCTTGGCAGAGGTATTATTTTATTTTATCCAAAATAAAGAAGTAGTCTGTTAAAGTTGCTGGTTTTCAAATAATTTACAGCCCATCCCCCCAAAATGAGAAATGCAACTTTTCTTTAGATTTAGTCATACAGACATCAGTATGTTAGGGAAAAAAAAGAAAAGGGACGGCACAGGATACTTTGTAAAATGATCACTACAGAGAACTACACAGCCAAGCGAACAGCAGTAAAAACCAAATTTCCAATAACAGTGAACTTCGCACTATGATCCACTGTGCAGTTGCAGGGACATTCCTTAAATGGCACCTTGAAATGTGTGTGGGGGCTTCACACACATACTCAGCCAATCACCTATGACTAGAAAGCTGTCCCTGAACCAATCCTGCAACATACTAAACAGGGACAGGGTTAGCTTGGGGGTTGGGGGTCACAAACCTCAGGAGCCAGCTATAGAAGTGACTGAGCTCAACAAAATCTCACAGACACATATGTGAAAACAAAAGGACTCCTCCCATGAATGTCAGTGTGCTTGTTGTAAGGAGTACTACCCAGCCTGTGAAAACTGTTGTATAATGTCTTCTGTCCTTATGCAATTGACCTTTCAAAATTATGACAAAATAACCCTGATGATGTATCAGAGTCATCTTTTGTGTTTGGGTTTGACCCTTCAAAATATTAACAGAAAGTCTGTGATACAAAATAGGAATGTAGAGTTTGAAAAATTTACCAAGCAGAGAAGGTCTAAAGAAAGATGCTACCGAATTGCGTTACAGGAATTGCAGATTAGGCTTCAATTTGGAGCTTCAAATCAGGATATCTCAAACTCATCTGCTTTGATTTTTACCAGTCTTTATTTTAAACTGTCTGTCAGTACAATACAAAATCCTTGATTACCCATTTAAATTCAAATTATCAGCTCTATTTTGGTAAAGCATCTCTCCGCAGAGAATATTAATCCAAATTGTGGCTGGGCAATAATTAAAACAAACCTTTAAGTGTAAAGAAACAGCAAAATTATATCTGAAACAAAATCAAATACACTGATGGTCAATGGAAACATTGGTTCGGTTAGCATGTGACTTTTGCTTAATGGTCAATGTTGCACATTTATATTAAGGATCAGTCAGTCAGTATTTTATTGGCAAACAGTAGATGTGTCATTTTAGAAGAAGAGTGATTTTACCAATACTAAAATCTTTAGGGGAAGATTTTGACTTTATTTTTTACGCAACTGTGTCTGAGGTATCATCCAGGTAAAACCTGGACTGGAAACTTCACTTATTTACTGATAGATGTTTGGAAAACACAAATTTCTAAGGTCTCCTACTCTTTCAGTTTTCTTCTGACTCTTTCCAGTAAATGTTGATCGTTTCTGCCCCTGCTGTCTGCTTTGTACCCAGCTTTCTCTGCCATGTGCATGAACCCATCCTTCTTGTAAGAAGTATTTTGGTAAAACTTTGTCATCTTACTAACAGTGTCCACCTACTGCAGGAACTTGCCAAGAAATTTTGACCGTTTTGTGAAGTTCCCTTGATGCTTAGTTCAATTTTCCTAGGCATGTTTTTATGTGGTGAGGAAGTGTCTACTTTTTTAGCTTCATTTTGACACAGAGGTTGGTAAATTGATTGCTCAAATAAGAGATGTGGTAACACTATTTGCTTATTTCATTCTAATTCAGTGTACAGCTGCTGATCTTTGAAGTAGCGTGTTCACTGCAGAGTTTGACCTTAGTATGCATTTGATTTAACTTGAGAGCATAAAACCTCATAAAAATCCCAGTTGAAAATGTTCGAAACAATGGAACACTGTAGAAAATTGTTCTCCTCTTTGGCAGATTAACATTTAACTAGGCTTTCTGACATGCATGTCTGAATGTGATAATTTCTGTGGCAGGAGAATAACACACAGTATTGATATCAGCTGGTAAACAAGAGGCCTTCCAGATGTTTCTATCATTGGTCAAGGGGTTATTAACCTCCCTTTTGACCAAAATAAAAACTAACAAGACAGTATGCACTATAACTTGTACCTTTAATTGTCTGAATGGATGAAACACTCGCAGACTTGCATCCAAACTCACATTAACATGTATCTTTGTTGAGCAGCCGATAGTCCAAACAGCTATGTCTGTGATCAGAGTGAGCTAGAATTTGAAGGCCTCTAAATTCAGCCTAAACCTCTCAATGCCATATGACTGACTGCGAATACCACAGAAAATCTGCTGGGGAATCATTGGCCATATGACATCCAATATCTTACAAAATATAAAATAATAACAATTTTCTCTCATATGAACTACAAAAGGTACAATGTGGTGAAAGCTGAGAACATGTATTTCTTTCAAATAACATTACAAACAAATCTAATGAACTCTTTTGAAATGCTTTGGCATCTTTAAGAATTTCAGAAGTCCAAGGCAACATTTCTGTACTCCGCATCTAAAATGTATCAGCTCTATATATGTGTTTGCAAGTAGGCGACTGCTATATGATGTAACGTACATCATGTGACACAGTCATTATTATTTATAGAAATGTGTCCAACTTTTGTTTTTCCTCCATTAAAGAGAAGCCTCAGGATATTTACATCTTCAAAAACATTTCCAAGTTTGTTTTAAAAACACCACAAATCTGATTTATATGATTTTTTTGTAACAGTTTATTACATTTTTAAACTTCATTACAGTAGGAATGACACTGAAGAACAAAAGAAAAAAAAACTTATTTACAACTAATGTCCATGAACTACTGTTTTGGAAGTTAGGGGAAAATTATCTTGGCATGCTTGCTTCATGCTGACTCAGTTACACACATCTCGGGAGCTGCAAATTGCAACAACAGTCCTCCACTGGAAGCCAGGCAACTCAAATGAAGCATTTTGGAAGTATAAATGTAGTTGTTATAGGGAAATGGAAGTTTGCCAGCCTGCTTCTCTGATTGCCGAACTCAGTTGTTCAAGTTATCAACAACTATTATTACAAAATGACCACAAATAAAATGCTGAATTTGATGACAGCAGGCTGTTTCTAGTTTTCTCAACATTTATTTGATTGGTAAAATCTGTCCAGAGAGGGAAATGGATTTTCAACATAATAGAATCAGTTATTTTAACTTATGAACTTTATTTCTGAAGGTCAAGTTAAGGCAAATTTCTACCCTCCACACTCATGTGGCTATGAGGGTCTGCATTATCTAAATTTCGTCATCTGCCAATGTCCACGAGGGTCCACACAGACTGCAAAAACATTATGTGCCAACAAATGTGTGAACACGTCAGTGTATACAGACAGCCAGAATCGCATGTGGTCCATTTTGGATTGTATCTTGCCCCTCTGGAATCTTCCCATCACTGTGAAGTTGCAAGGGAACCATCACAGACTCCAGGAAACAAACAAGATATATCACGTTCATAAGTGAGTTTCAGAGATGCTGGTAGCTGGATTTCTTTTTTTTCTTTTCTTTTTTTAACTTTTGGACAGAGCTATACAAGCTATTTCTTCCAGATTCTAGTCTTTGTGCTATGCTAACTGTCTAAGTCAAGAAATCAAGAGGTCATTTTGTACTTAAGTTGAAGTTGAAAAACAAAAACACATTTTGTAGACTTTAATTTAAAACCTCTAGGGTTTTGTTCTATACAAGATTTAAACTGAGAAATGTATTTTTAAAAAATCAGGTAAAATGGAGACTTTTTGATATTAGTACCATGGTAAATAAAAACCAATGCCTTACCATTCTGGTGTCTAGTACTAGCTAATATTCAGCTACATTTGCATTCAAATCCAGAGGGGGTCGTAGTTTCTTCAGATACATCTGGTGCTGAACTGCTGAGGTAACCGGCAACCGGAAATGACACAAGCGTATTGTGTCATTTCCGGTTGCCGGTGTTTGTGTGACTGGTAGCGAGTTTTGCAGCTTTGCCTCTACCCAGTTAATTTCTTTCTTCATTACAGTGGCTAATTACACGCTGTACATTTAAACTTACATTAATTATGCTTAAGCGCCCTTAGAGATTTTCTCACTACTTCACAGTTGTTTACACGCTATTGAGATCAGCCAGTTACTTTAGTTTAGCAGTTAGCAATGGCTTCTCTCTCTGCTTCTCCCTCTCCTGCTCTCTCTTGCTCGGCTTCTCTCTCTTGCTGGCCAGGACGGCTTGGTGACTGCCCATAACAAGAAGCGTAGCCCTAAGCAGAAACCTATGGTTCACCACAGACCAGTTCATGTGACAAACAGATAATCCCCATTCAGCGACATACCCACAGAGAAACCAACTCTGGTTATTGGCAGCTCTATTTTGAGAAAAATGTGAAGGTAGCGACACCAGCGACCATAGTCAAATATATTCCTGGGGCCTGAGTGGGCAATGTAGAATCCTATTTGAAACTGCTGGCTAAGGATAAATGTAAATATAATAAGATTGTTATTTGCATTGGCGGTAACGACTTTGAAATTCCCTGATAATTGATTGATCTAAAACAAATCACACTCCAGTCAGAGCCAAAGAAAAACAACATATTGACAAAAACTCTGACTTCAGTGTTGTCATGTGACATTAAAGGGCAGTTGGCCTTCAGTAAACATCATATTGGCCTTTTGTGCATAATCCTGGTGTGTTCTAACCTTGTTTGTGAACCATCTTTGCGGACGCTCGCTCTGTTCATCTTATCAGTTAGTATCGATCCGCCAGCTCATGTGTGCAAATGATGACGACAGCATCTTACTTTGCAACGATGTGCAATTCTTCGCAAGCTCAAGGTTTTGACCTTGACTTTAGCAGGAGGAGGAGGAGGACACTAATACTATTAGTATTCATATACTATTCTAATAGCCTTAAGAAGATTTTTTCTGTTACTTCAGAAGCAATTTTAGATAACTTTAGATTCTGTTTTTACTAAACTGGAGCTAAAAGAGTAAGAAAGTTCATGCAGGCTCAAATCAGAGCAGGTGGTTCTATCGTCTTCATTTCCGCCGCAGGTCCTGAAAGGTTGCGTAGATGGATGATGGTGTGGGCTCCTCCCCGGGTTTGCATACATATACAGCACATTAAATATTTATCATTATTTTCTACAGCATCATCAAATATAATATCCATAATATCCCACCTGGGTCATGGGAAAGCCTACACCATCGTCCATCTTGAAAGTCTACAACACCTTTCAGGACCTGCGCTGGCACACACAGTGTGGGAACTTTGAGCGCTGAGTTTAACACGCAGTTTTCTGCTTTGTATCTGTACACTAATTTGTAAACATCACTTTACAAGATCAAAATCTTGACCCTAATTTGAGCCTATAAATTCATACTGTGCTATTTTCCCCCATGTGTCCAGTACAAAAACACCCTGTGGTGTAATTTGACAGCATTAAGCCTTTGCTTTTTTCCAAATATCTGAACTTTTCAAAGTCCCCTGTACAAAGATGTCCTTGGCTTCCACACATTTGGGACAGATTGCTTATTCAGCAGGACACCACATTTACAGAATAATCTGCAAATTTTCTTGTTTCCCTGGTTTGCGCAATGTTGAACTCTAGACACCTTGAACAGACCATGACAAACACTCTGTACACGACATTGTACATTTTCAAATTGATTGGTGAGGTACAAATAGGCTAATACACAGAACTAATATGACTGCTTATTTAAAGATATCAGATTACTGTCATTAAGACCTATCCCCACCCAACTGTGACATTTTCATATAATTCAGTCAAAGCATACATTTTTGAATTAAGTGCCTGCCTTAAAAAAAAAGAGATGTTATTAACAAATTCTTAAGTCAGAAAATTCAAACTTCAAACTGGCAGGTCAAATTAAGTGCAGCAGAAGCTGAAAGATTTTAACATCATGTAAGCATGAATTCACAATTTAAGTCAATTTAATTATGCAAAATGCGCCATACAAGGGACTTTTTCATTCTCTACTGTGTGTCCACTTGCAGGGTCTTCACTGGGTATAAAACTCATTTTCTGTTGCATCAGTGACCATGAACCTGCTGTACTCTGATTATTCAGAGGCCCAGTTGGGCACTGGTTTATTTTGACATGCCACCATGCTGGAAGAGTTACAACTAAAGACTGTAATGCAAACCCCCCCCCCCCCCCCATCTCTCGCTAGGGTTGGATATAATTTAGATTTTATTGCCTGCAATTCTAATAATCAGAACTGATTCATATATATTCTCAGTTTGGATTCCATCAATAGAGGAAAGAACTATGCTGAATGCAAAGAAGAGCTACATTTTCAGCTGATTTTGTCGTATCTCTTACAAGGTATTTTGTGTATTTCTTTTTGCTTGTTTGTTTTTCTGGTAAAATGTAAACATTGCATGAAAAATGTAATGGGTCTATGAGTGGGGAGATCAAAAACACTGCTTAAAGTATCACTGTGTAACTTTTTCTGAACACTTGGCGACACGTTACAGGATAACTGTGAATCCTAAAACAGAGTGTAACAGTAGCAGACGCAGAAAAGATTTACAAAATCAGTGAGCAGACTCAATAATGACAGTTACAGTTGCAATATCTATCTAAAGTTAGCTAACATTAGCCACTATAAGCTGCTGGTCATACCAGCCCAAGCAAAGATGTAGCAATATGTTTTATTGCTTGAGACATTGATGCTTTGTATGAGGAAGGGTGTATAATTTATGCTTACAAAAATGACATAGTCTCACTGTAATGTAATGTGTGATGCTTTGGGAAACACATGGATGTGCTTGGCTTTGTCCAAAGTTTAAAAAAAAACCCTACCAGCACATCCAAAGCTCACTATTTAATACATTATATCTAATTTGTTTTATCCATACAAAAACTGAAGTGTAAAAACAACAGGATGAAGTTTTACAGCTGTTTCCCCCTTTCTCAAGTCTTTATACTAAGCTAAGCTAGCTAGCTGTAGATGTATATTTATTGTACAGACATGAGAGTACTGACCCTTTGATGTAACTCTTGGCAAGAAAGCAATTGAACGAATTTCACAAATTTCAAACTGCTTTAAAACATACTGCAGGAAACGCTTTGTCATGTTAGGCAGACTAAGTCCATTGAGTGATTAAAATGAAACGCAAGGTTCTTTGTCTATATTACTGGCAATTTCAGGGGAATTTAAAAAAGGATATAGGATTCCCTTTAAATACTGAGCAGCTCCACCGGAAGAAATGTGCGAGCTTTAAGGACTCTAAGTGCTACATGCTCCAGAAGCTGTGTCAGCAAACATCACTCCATGTTCATAGGATCTTCAGCAAGACACTGAAATTCTGTAGCTGACCTCTGACTACCATGTGATGGCTCAGTAAGAAAGGGACTTTCCCAATGAGGATCTATAAATTTTTACTTGAAAAAAACTACAAAACTATCATAAATACATATGGTTGTTTCTCTGACAACATTTCAAGTGTCCTCATTGCACATTCCGAGTTTTTGAATTATGCAATCCTGCAGGTAAAAATAGGCAGCTTCTTACACTGTATGGTGTGCCAACATCTCTAATTTCAATTGGATGTGTTGACAGTGTTTTGGAAAACTGCCAAATGCTTCTGCGCTTTGTGGCACTGCCTCACTGTGATATTCCCTCCTTGGAAACTGACTTGGCATCTGGCTAACAGCTCATTTGCGCTCTGAGTTACATCAGCCAATCAGCGCTTCAACCTCAAGTCGCCCAGGTCTGACCTACATGTGTCATTCAGGTCTCCTAACAGCAAACCAAGGACCGAGGGTCCACATCCAAGCTTAACCCTGCTGACAGGTGTTCAGACCTGTGCTTGTACATCACCTGCAGTCCTTCAAAGGTACTGCGGAGTCAATGTGATGGGTGTTTTTTACAAACTGTTTCACACATGCAACATTAAAGAGGCCTGCCATTGATTTTAGACACGGAGGAAAGGATACTCGTCATTAGGAGTACTACTAAGACTGTGAAAACAGTTGTATAATATCTTTTGTGTCTGTGGATGGACCTTTTTGAAGTTTGAAAAAATAACCCTGATGATGTCATAGTGATGTGTGTACTATGTAAAATGGGTAGTTGAAGCCAAGCAATGTCAATATAACTCTCCCCGCATTTGTGATCTCTCTTGTTTTCTTTTTTCATTCCAATTTAAGCACAGTTCTATAAAGAAAACTCTTCTGCATGAGTGCGTGCATGCAGCCCTTATCAAAGCACCATAAGTGTGTACCTCAAAGCTTTAACATCACCACAATCATCATAAACACACCCACTTGGGTATTATTACAACTGTAGATACTTAAAATACCATCTAACAAAGAGGTAGGTGGAAGCTTCATTAAGGGAAGACATTATTAGATCAGTTCTTTCTGTTATGTAAGTAAGGTGCATAGAGAACTGACCGTGTTTGAAAGTGTACATGCACAATCACTATGTGGCAGCTAGGTATTTTTAGCATTCAGAAGGGCAATGATAGAAACTGAACTCACTATTTAAATACACCTCTGCTAAGGTATTCTCCTGGCTGAATCTAGTCTTTGTTTTCAGTTAAGAGCAGTCACTCTGCTGTATGTTACTAGGTACTGATTAGGGTGTGTAGGGTGTGTGTAACTAAAACTATCTTAAGAAAAGGATTAAGATAAAGTGTTACAGCAAAGAAAGTGACAACTATTGAGCACATATCTGACAGGCATCCAAGAAAAGGCACATTATGGAAATTCCCCCTCAAGACCTGAAAGATACAATTGTTAAATCAATCAGATTTCCCTTCTAAGAGTGATTACTATGCTCTTACTAAGTCCAAGGGAAGACGGCCTAAATTTAACAAAAGTAACTGAGATAAGAAAAGGGAATACATATGAGATGAAAGGACGAAAAACTTGTTTCTGTGGTGATCCTTTGCAGTTTTCAGAAAGGAGAATCACTCAGGAGAAACTGAGCCCATGGGCTTCACTCAAGTTTCCTGAGATCAAATCAAGTTTAATTTAACTCAACAATTTTTTTTTACAATACTTCCCACCAGAGCATGACAACAGTTTGAGCCTGTCATTGCAGTCATAACATATTTATTAGTCCTCAGTAAGCCCTGCAGGCCTCAGCATGCTATTGTCTGCGGTTACATAAACCCATGATTAATATTTTACCTTTATTCATATGTTTCCACTATTCTTCTCTTCAAAATTAACGATTCTAAATTATTTCTATAATTTAAAAGCTGCATACACACTAGGAGGTGACACTATGAAGGCTCAAAGATGCAAACTGGAAACATTAACAGTCGCCTTTGTGTTTTCTTTAAGTAAACGCGGAAAAAGGCAGCACAGCAAATTTCCAAAACACAACAGCTCTATGCAAAATGGAGTTTCAGTCCATATGATCAACTGGTGACTTCAATGGAAGCATTTATTCTAGAGCGAAATTCAGACTCTAAATGGCCACCGTGCACTAGACTGAAGCCTAATCCTCTTGTAGAAATAAAAACGTTCGCGCTTCTTAGTGACTTCAGACAACACCCTGCAGGAAGCCCTCCACGGACAGCTACTGTTGCTCTTTAACTTCAGTTCATGGATAGTTTATACATTTATCTACATAAATGGCAAACGCTAAATGAAACAATCCTGTAAAATCCGTTTAACTCACACACAAATAAACCCTCTTATTCTTATTCCTCTAATTAATCTATAGAACCTCACAGCCGCTTAAACCCGTCAAATATATAATCAGAATTAAACTGCCCGCTTCCAGGCCATCAAATGTGGTGGTCAAAATTAACCAGCAAATCACATGCAGAGGTGAAAAAAAATAAATAAATAAAAGTAAAGACTGGATATGTTAATGCTGGGGTCTTACTTTAAGTTTCAGCGTGGCGGACAGCTGTAGCAGGCGGAGGAAGAGGCGGACTAGTGGAAACAACAGTTGGAGACCCTTCCCATTTAACAAGCAAGGAGACTGAGTGGAATTTTCCATCTGCCATGTGATGATGGCAATTCTTGAAGCGTCGCGTTACACCGCCAAGCACTGCTGGGGGCTACTTATGCTCCCAATTACCCCCTTTTCCAGGTACTCACTGGAAAAGATACTTACTCAAACTGCCATGAGCTGGAGAATAGCGTACTCCCTTCAACTGACTATTCGAGTGGATTTATTCAGTGTATTTGTTCCCATTTCTTCATCTCAAATATATAATCTTGAGATATCAGAATCAGCATGCATATTTATACAGTCAAAAATGTGGTTGCGCAGTGTTTAAGAATAAAAGAAAGGTTTATTAAATGATTGTGTCCGTTTACTGATTGATCCTTTGTTTACATTCCGGCTGGCCACGTTGAGGAGCGAAAAAAGGAGCGTTCCACACTCCCAGTTCATTGCAATTATATTGTGAAGGGAAAGTAGGTTTAAAAAAAATGAGCATTTTGAGAGTTGGAATTTGCCTCGTACACTTTATTATTTGGGTATTATGCCTGTCTCATGAACAGCAGTGGACAATAATTAGGTACTCAAGTACTGGACTTCATCCCAATTTTATTATTTCTAGTTGATGATACTTTATACATAAACTCCACTACATTTCAGAGGGAAATATTCAACTCCAATGAATGTATTTACCTGCTATAGATGCCAGTTACTTTTCAGATTAAGATAATATCCTGTGATGAGTTTAAAAAATGTTTAATTTTTAAGGATTCAACTTCTCAGCACTGTATAATGTAGTTGAAATGATCTAATTAACTAATCAATCATTATTTTTTAGTAATAAAACGGATAATTTTCTAATTGCAGTGTCTCCGAAGTGAAGATTTGCTGCCTTTCACCTTCTAATATCATTGTAAACTAACTGTTTGTCGGACAGTCGTCACCCTGCTCACTGTATTTTGACACACCAAACAATTAATCGATTAAATAAGAGCCTAAAAAACAAATCAATAATGAAAATAATAATTATCTAAAGTAAAAAATAATATGCCAATATAGTAAATTATTTGGGAATATAATGCTGATAGGGGAATTTCTACAGTGTGGTACGACCATTTTTACTTAAGTAAAATATATGAATACTTGATGATGATAGCTCCAGAAAGTGGCAATTATCACCACTATAACTAATAATCTGCCAGATATCCTAATTGTGTCTCTACTTTGCTCCTTTGTGCCCATTTTCCTGCATTGCACTTCTCAGAGTTTACCTGATGTGGGTGGTTCTTTCTTTGATTTTCTGTGGCACTCCTTTCTTTGTCTGTTCAGTCACTGGATATTTCTCCAAGACCTAGTTCTTTTTTTGTCTACTCCAGACAAACCATATATGCAAAAAATTAAAAAAACCAAAGCAAAAAACAAACCAACAAAACAACAAACCAACAAAAAACAAAAAACAAAACAACCCCCCCAAAAGAATATATATATATATTTTTTTCACTGTCCTGGTGGAATCTTTCTATGAAAGAACTAACAGGCTCAATTTGCAAAACAGGACTTTACGTAGTTAGTTTGTCTTCATTTTGTCTCATGCAAAATAATGTAATAATAATGTAATAATAATGTATATCAAACATTAAAAACAATATGTATTGTATGATATACAGTATGTCTTCCAGTAACACACAAACTGTACAAAACACAAAGAAAACATCAGTTTTATATCTATATACTTTTAAATAATATATATTTATGTTTAAAACTTGAAACAAGTTGTACAACAAATAGAGCAAAGAAAAGAAATGCTATAAGCCTAACGTTTATCCTCATAAAGGAATGTTTCTGCATCTCACAAGCATTCTCAAAGTAACTGTCAAACTTAAATGTTTTATATGTCAACATAGTCTTCATACAGCTACATGTTTAAAAAAATTGTTTCTGTTTTTATCCAACAATAAAAAAAAAACAAAATAAAATCAGTTTCCATATTATTAAAATGGCACATTGAAGAAATAATCTTTTCTTCTTCCAAACTGGAATACTATCCAGTTTAGTATGTGACATATGAAAACGTAATACATTTTTTACTTTGGATCTAATGTTCCGTGCTTCTTCCTCCTACTGCATTCAGGGTGTAAGGAGGAAGCAGATGTTAGCTCGATAACATTCTCCAGAAGTTTTCTCCTTTCTCAGTGCCAACAGGTATTTGACTGAGATGGACAGTATTTCCCTTAGGATACACACCTGAATGATTGACAGTTCCTTCCCCTTTCTACCTACACTTTTCTGGATGAAAACACAGCTCACTGAGCTCTCAATATACTCAAACAGCCTAATCTCCATCTATTCATCCATTATCGTCTGGAGACCTCCCAGCATGCACTGGATTAGAGGTAAGGTATACCCTGGACAGGTCACCAATCTTTCAGACATACTGTATAGACATACAGTAATAATCACATTCACACCTTCTAACACCTTAGGTTTTCCACTTCACTAAAGCTATGTGATTTTACTGTGGGACAATGTTTTTGTGTGGTCCCATGAAAACCATTCCCGTCCTTTCAGTTTCCTAATCATCCTCACAAGGCCCCACTTAGGACTCATCGTTGTCTAAAAATAACCATGTTCTGCCTTCACGTGGATTTTTGTCTGTATAACTTTAATTGAAAATGCATTATACGATACAAAATGGGTTAATTACGTTTCTGCAAAGCCCCGCCCCTGTTAGTGACTGCTGCTGCGCTTGTCAAGCTTTTTGTTCTTGCACGGTTCATATTCAGTTTACAGTTACAACACTGGAAACAAAAGCAGGGTTCTTATTTATAGATAAAATAATAAGCTAGTAGCATATTTTATCAGCTGTGGGTAGCTAGCCAAAGCTAATGCTAAAACTAAAACTTGGAGGTTTTTGAAAACTCTATCTCTGGTTGACTATTCAATTTTCCTATAACACTGTCAGACTCATGATAGACATTTTGAAAAAGGAACAAAATTGATGCAGCCGAACCAGAGATATTGTCTTTATTATTCCATGCATTTTTCTTCCTTGTCAAAACCTGGTGCCTACATTACCCACAATGCAGCTCAGCTGCTGACAGTTGGGTTGGAAATGTGGGTGTGTTATACTGGCAGTGGTTAATGTGGCCTCGAACCTCTAGCTTCAAGCAGAAGTGAAGAGCAGGTTACAGAGGTCTGGTAAACTAGCTTCTGTCTAACTCCACACCCCCACATTTTTTTTCTAATTTGTAATCTTCAGCCCCAGCCAATGCCGACTAAAGTGACGTCACTTAAGGCAGTTAATCAGATTTTGTGCAGCTCCCCTCTCCCTCTGCAGCTGAGGAATGTACTACTGTAAGCTTTTTACTATTTCTTTCACATATGCAGTCGTACTCCCCATGACCTGTACACAAACTTTGATGTGTAAAATCAGTTTAGCTGTCCTTTAATATTTTGTTTCCTTTTGAGTGAGAATGCTTCACTTTCACGAAAGAAAAGGATTTGACGACAAGGAATAACCACTAAGTTTTGTTAAAGTTACGCTATCTAACAGAAGTCTGGGTTTAACTTTCACAACACCAAAAAAGAGCAGGAGATAGCCACTATTACCCTAAACTCTGAAACTTCGATATAGTTGCATCCTGGCTCTCACAGGGTAGTATTTACAGTTGTACCTTTCAAATGTAACCCACAACCCCACTAAATAATATCATTAGCTTTGGCTGAATGGAAATGTCCACCCTCCGGACTTGTGGACTGAGCCTGTGTGGAGTTGTCATTCATACAGTGACGTTGTCATGGTCGTCAAGGGTCATCACAGTCAGTCTGCAAGGCTGCTCGACTGCGAGGGGGTAAAATGTGTTATGAAACAGAACTTAAAGATGTTATGTGTTTCCACTGAGATTAAGTGAAATTTCTGATCATGTAACTCATTTCAAAAATATAATACTGTTTGCCTTTACACTGAAATGACCTGAAGGCAGTAAAGGAATAACCTGACAAGTTCTCACATGTATGAATGTGAGCTTCTTTGAGAGTCAGTCACACTTTAACCCCTTTAACCTCTTGCAATAAAGAAAATAGAATCAGTGAACTCACATTAGCTCTTTACTGAAATTACATTTAACCATCATGATGAAAGAACCAATGAAGGTGCTTCCAGCCATGTTATAGTGGATTAAATTATTCCTTTTTCTCTTTTGTTACAGTTGTTGCTTTTCCCTGTTTTTTCCATTGCATTTTGAGGACTTTATATTACAGACACGGATTTGAATTGATCCTTAGTTTCATATCTGACTGTAAAGGAGGAAACCTTTTCTGCTCCGCAAAACTGAAGGCTGATCTTGGACTTAATTTCATTTTTGCTTGACAAATTGGATTAAAATGACTAAGTGTGAGACACCCAGTCTTTAACAAGAGATCAGCATGTTTAAAATGTAGCAATAAGACCTTAATTTATGTAGAACTTAAATAAATGAGCTAAAACTTCAAATGGATGATTACAACTCTGCTCTAACAATGGTGTTTCTCCAAGTAAGTGAGAGTTAAATTTAAAAACAGTGACATGCAACGAACAGCGGCAGCTGTCCTGTCCACTCTGTTCAAACACTGTTGAACTTGACAGCTTTAACTCAAGCATTATACTTACAAATAGAGCTTACATAAACTTCAGACTGGAACATATCTGTTACTAGGGGATAACTCCCATTGAGCAAACCAGTTAAACAAAAGCTCTGCTTATGTAACCAGCACAGAAATGACACAAATGTACTGAGCAAATTTATGCTCTTGTGTTAGAATGATCACTGGGACAACTTAACTTTATTGCATATGAATGGGGATTGAAAAAGACAAAGAATACAATCTGACATTTGAAGAGGGAACTGTACCTCGAACTCTGGCAGTGCCTTGCTCATGTTGAGAAAGAAGTGCATGGTGTTATCAGCCACTGGTTCCTGGATAATAAACACATCTGTGTTTGCTGCAGTGTGTGTTTTTGTAAAATCCAATATGTATCTGCTTGATTTAGTATGAAAGAAGTCCTCAGAAGACCACAGGCCCTGAGAAAGACCCTTCACCTCTTAAAAAATGAACGTTTATCCAGATGGATGTTATTTTGATCATGAGAGCAAAAACGGTTTAAGAATAGCCTTAACTCTCTAAGACAAATAAATGCTGGAATTTACCTCAGAACAAAATTAAATTGAAGCTTTTCAGTACAAAAGCTCCAACATACCACAACATGGGTAAATATCAGTTAATAAGAACAGATATTGAGGCTTTTTTTGTCATAGGTCTGGATCAAGGAGGTCCAGAGACTGTGCTGTGCATAAATAATGTACTTCATTAAGTAAAGTTTCCAGTGTATATTTTGGCCTGTGTATTCATTTTCAGTGAATAGTGACAGGGTGGATTTTTTTTCCAAATGTAGGTGTGCAAAAAACTGTAAATAACCTTTTTAGTCACGCTAAGAGCATCTAGGGATGGCAGTGTTGGTATGTTTGTCGGTCCACCAGATTGGTCCAGACTGAAATAATTCAACCACTATTGAGTGGATTGTCATTAAATTTTATACAGATGTTCATATTCCCTACATGATGAATTTTAATATCTTTGGTGATTCCTTAACTTTTCCTCTAGCCCCAACGTTAGGTAAAGTTTTTAATGTGTGCAGTACTCTGCTTTATTATCAAATATCTGCAAAACTAAAGACATTCCTGTCAGCCTCAGCTATACTTTGTGTTAAATTCTAATCAGAAAATCTTAGCATGCTAATACACAAAACTAAGATGGGGAACATGCTGGACTTTACCTGCTAAACATCAGCACGCTATCATTGTCACTGTGACTCACACAGGCACACACATTCAACCTCTCAATACAACCACAGTCTAAGGAAATAAAACTCTGATGTGGAGTTAACTGAAATATGCTTATGGATACATTGGCCTGTAGCATGTATTAAAAAATGTCCACAAATCATTGTAATTATTTCATAAACATGATTTACATACCTGCAATTGCAAGAAATATTTATTAGCATGAGACGTGGTCCCTTGGGTTGTGCAAGAAACAGTGCCACAATCTTAATGAGGAAACTTAAGGAAGAGCATACAAGACAGCTGATGCAAGAGCACATTCATAACTTTGTGTAGTAATGGAGAAGCACAACTGTGGTCCATTAGCAAAAATATATATATAAAAGTAATAAATACAAAATTATTTTACAATTGAAGCAGTTAACAAAGAATCACAGAGTCCTGAGCATCGAAAGTATGGGCATGTCCCTGCAAGTGGCCCTCTTTATTTCAAGCTTACTAAAGAGTTGCTTCTTGTGTCTATTTTGTGTCAGTAACTTTGCTTTGAAATACTTTAAACCTTGTTGTCATTTTACCTTACAAAGAAATCATAGTTTTTGCTTTTTTCTCTTTGGAACATGATCTATCAAACAAAAAAAATGACTTAGTTAGAATTCACTCTTAAGTTGTAACTATCAGATAAAGAGGAAGAATCTATGCCATAGCTTATCGTTGAAATGCTTGGGTTGATGTCTTTTAAATTCCCTTTTCTTTGTTGCTAAAGCAGCAGACACTCTTCCTTAAGTTGACATGAAAAGTCAAAAATAATAATCATTAAATGTATATTTATGTTTCACAGGAGCACACATTTGCTAATCTACAGGGAAGTGAAACTGTAGTTTCATTATCAGTAATAATCATCTTCGTCCCTCAGAGTGCAGAAATATCATAACCCTTTGCCACTGTGAAAACAAAGATGAGGAAACTATCTCAAAAAAGTCATACTTTGGTTAAAGTGTGCTTGCAAATATTAAACACAGAGCTTATATTTGACTTTTTATGACGTATTTTACCCCGGCAACACACCAGATTGTTTCTGTTTTCCACTTAGAGTATGAGAACAGTTTAGATAATCACAGGAAACAACTAAAAGTCTTTACAGTTTTTTTTAAAATCAAATGCTTAAAATAATTTATTAGATACATTTTAGTGATCTCAACCCCTTCATCTTAAAAAGTTAAAGTTTAAAGGATGTTAAAAGAATATTGTATATCATTGGTGTATATCATCATACATCAGTTTGCAAATCCATGACATTTTGTATTGTTAGTTTGGTAACAATGTTCAGAGTATCTAGCCACAATGTGCAGTGTTCCTGTTCGTAAATGCTCTGAGCCCTCCTGTGTACCCCTCATGCCAGGGCAACAACACAATACTACAAGGCCTCAACATAATTTCCCAATTCTTCTGCTTCTCTGCTCGAGCTATTAATTTCTGAGGCTTGTTACATAAGGTATTATGCAATGTGTTTTTCAGATGTCTATTTTTCTGGCACTTGCTTGCTAATGGGTCTGGGGGCAGGTTTTTCGTGGCTGAGGCTTCTGTTGACATTCACATGCTCATGAAAGGAGCCCCTTGCTCCTCTCCTGCTGTCTGCTGCAACAAACCCAAACAGGCCAACGGTTGGCTGGGTTGGAGGGACCACTGCCATGATACACATGTCCCACAACATTTGAATAAAACAGGGGACACGTGCAGTTTGTCAGTTACTGCACAGCTTGGTCACCCTGATCTTCAGTATAATCTGTTTTGTCATTACTAGCATTATTGTTTTTGGAAACACAGCAGAGAAAAGAAGATTCACAGGCCATCTGGTGTGACATATTCAAATCTGGATTCAAATGATCTATTTTGTCTGTGTATCTGTTGTTGCACAAAGGTATTTGTTCAAATAAAAAAAAGCCATCTTAATGGGTCACAGTAATGCCTAATATGTAAATATTTTTATTGCTTATCGCATTAATTAATTTCCAGAAACACATGACAGAAAAGAAGATATATACATGCCACAGATACTTTAAACCTAGATTAACTGTGTTGTTTATGTGTATGTTTACAACTGCCTATTTACACATCAAGCTGACAGAGTCGTATTAGCCACTTGATGGATTAAGTCAAATATTCATTCTCTTTTTGGCTAGACTGGCCACGGTTTGGCAATACATCCCTGAATGTCCATGACTGAGTGAGTGAGTGAGTGATAGAGTTTAGTTTGTGACGAAATTATACCATTGGTTTGCCGGCTGAGTTTTGGAGTTCCCCATTGGCCGTTACTCTTTCAAAATGAACAATCAATTAAGTGACTGTTTTTCAAAAAAGCACCAAGCAACAAATCTAGCGACTTTTTGGACAACTCTTAGCTGCTTTCGTTAGAAGTGAGTTGCCAGTATTGCGCGTGAGGTTGGACCTTCCCTCTGCAGGCACACCTCTCTATGTGTCTCATTCAATTGACTGCATAGCAGCTGACAAAGACATGAATGAGCTTCTAAACTTTCTCTTTGAGTTATCATTTTACAAGTAAATATACCAAAAATTAAAGCACAGCCATTGTCTTCAACTCATGTGTATGGTGATTTTGTAAGATGACGTTGTGGTTATAAAATCATGATTTTAGCAGTGCAGGGCATCAGCTTGGAAATAGCTTGGAAGTCACTGCTGCTTAACATGTAGTCTTAAAGGGCGGCATTTCAGCCACTATTTCATATTTGTTCTCGTTTGAAGTAGTATAACACTTTTTCATTATGAGCATGCATTTGCTGCACTACAGGGAAGTGAACCCTGTAGTGCAGTACATCACTTTTTTGCTAGAAACAAGACTAAATCAAACAGTAAACGTCTGAACCATAAAACCAAGGCGGTTTACTCTTGTTTTAGCTTTGGTTTGCTCTCCAACAAAACCTGGCAGAAATCTAAATGGTCCGCTAGCTAGTCGCTCTGTCAGTTGTTTGGGCAGGTAGTGTAAGTGTCAATCAATCAGAGCTTTTTTTTTTTTCTGAAAACACCTGCCTACTGCTGGAAACAGGGTTGATGGGAGCAGTGGAAGTGAACTTAACAGTAATGTTGTGTAAGTAAGACAAAATATGAACTGAAAGATGCCAAAACGCTCTGTAGAGCCACTAGCTTCCATAAATTAATGCAATCATCATCATCCCAACATTTCTTTCATCGGTCTTTCTGAAAACACTAAGCATGTTCCTGGGGTTTACTTTCCATATTCTAAGGCAATCTGCATACACAACAGCAGTTACTATCAAAAATGGAAACCTTTATGATTTAAAGGTTTAGTGCGGTGCTGCAGCGCGGCTACTTGCGTCACTATAACTTGGGTTCGTCCATCTTCATAAAACCCACCAAATGCTCTCTTCTAAGGTCTTTCTTTTTTACTTTCTCATTGTAATCTCTGCTGTCTAAAACCTTCTACTGTGTTCAGTCCTCTCTGTCCTGCTGTCATTACAGACATGTCTGAACCAGCTGCAACCCCTCGACATCTTCATGGACTCTTCTGTCAAACCGTGACTTTTAGCTCACAAAATTCTAGTGCTTATGGGAATGCTGTTTGTTAAAGACCGCTAAAAAATCTAAACATTGAATAAACCAGAAAACTATCATCTCTATTGAAGCACATGAAGTAAGCAACATGACATCTTATCGAGAAAGGCTCTGTTCCAAGGCTGGATTTTATTTAGCAGTGTAGTTACGAATATTAATGGGATATTGAACAAGAGTTTCTTACTTCTGGAACAGAGGCCAGAAGTTCTGGTTTTTTCACCATGAGTGACATCTTTCACATTGCATCAGTCATTTTTTTCCATTGCCAATATAAAGGTATTCATTAGTGCAGCTTTAAAACTGACATCAAATAAGCTATCCAAGTTAAGGTGTTTACATCTTACCAAAATCCTGATCCCGGGGTTAGTACTGAGAAATGAACCTTAGCCTCTGTTCCCAACTGGAAATAAATAAGGTGATACTTGTTTTATATTTCCTTTTCCTTTAGAGGTCAGTGTAGCTGCGGGACAGCCTGAGAAGTAATCAGGGTCATGTAGCTAAAATCTCAGTGGCTGACCATCTCACTGTCCATACCATTTTACTGAAACTGTAAAATGAAAAAATCCATACAATCTGTAAATTAATACTAATAATTACTAACGTGATACTGATATTTCCAGTCTCAAATGTCTACACATAACCCATTCTTTCTAACTTTATACGTAAGAATAGCCAACTGCAATAACCATTAAAGTACACCATCTGTAATAAAACTTCTACAATAAATATAACCATTCTGTCAGAACTTGAATTATGCAATTCAAGCCTCTGACACAAGACCCAACAAGCAAACCTCTCTCAAACCCAAAAATAACCATTAGCTATCTTTGTCCCCATGTGACTCACAAAGGTAGCCTCTACTTACTTTCAGAGATCACATGAGCTAATCATATTTATCCCTGTAGTGTCTCCCACCTTTGTGGAGCCAGTGGAGAATAATGTCTTGCTCAAAGGCAGTTAAGCAGTGTGGATTTTTGTCAGCAAAGGAGGATCTGACCCTTCTGACTCATCCAAACGGCACCTTAAATTCCTGCAACGTCAATTAAATCATTTGCAGTGTCTGTGTTGAAAATGACTCATGCTTGGGAAGGAGAAACAGAAATGCGTAACATCCTTGTGTGAGTAAGCATTCAAGGCCACTATGGCTCCAGATATGCTGTCACAATACAGCCAACATTTCCTGTCCATCAAACATCAGTGAGTGCAGAGATTCACTGGAATATTGTGGATGAAATACTGCTGAATAAGCCACAGAGGATAAAAGAAAAGAATGTTAGCATGCCAAATGTGTTTTTGTTGTCCTTTAAAGGTATAGTTTGATGTTTTGGGAAAAACGTATTCACTTTCTTTCTGACAGTTAGATAAGAAGATAAATACCACACTAATGTGTTCGCTAAATATGAAGTTACAGCTAGTCTGGCTCTGTTAATGTAACAACATACATCTACTAGTGCCTTTAAAAGCTTACCACTTAACATGCTATATCTTGTTTAACTGTACAAAAACAGAAAGTGTAAAAATGAAAATCTGTCATTTTCCAACCCCCCTTAAAACCCTGTTGTTTTTTTACTTTGGTTTTTAGACTAACAAAATAAACAAGATATATTATAATAATTAGTGAGCTTTAGAGTGGTATTGATCATGTTGTTGAGCAAATTAAGGGTATTTCCAAAATGCTGACCTGTTCCTGTTAAGCCAGGAAAAAAAACAAATCTCTCAAAAACTGATCTCATCGGCCTCATCAGGATTGTGTAGGTGTGGTCTGATCAGAACTGATTGACAGTTCCACCCACCTGCAATACTTCTAACTTTGGCTGAAGTTTGTGCATTTATGTAGGATTTCATTGGTTATAGTAAAAAGGTAATTGAGAAACAAGTAATTTCTCAAAGCACCTAAATATACTCTCTTTTTCCTGTGATATTTCAGTGTCCTTCGTGGCTTTTTTTTTTTCTGCTGTGTCACTACTCATGATGAGAAGTTGTCCCTCGTGAGAGTGTTTGCACAAACAGAGATTTGTCTGACAGAACGTCATGCGCCAGTTGTTTTCACAAATTGAGTTGCTCTAATTCTACACACAGAGCTGCAGCTCAGGAGGATGATATGGTACCATACAAGTGGGTGGGTGGCGGGCAAAAGCTCTGTACTTTTCCATCAGGCTGCTGAACAAATGGAAAGGGCCTTTGGAAGTTTCTTAGCGGCTGTTCCTTAACAAGGGTAATCTTTTTTTTCCCTTCTTCCTTCTCCTTGGGCTTTTGCCTGGCTGGTCAAGGAGGGGTTTAGGCCAAATGAAGTCCCTGACTGAGAATTTTATTGTTTCCAGAGCTGCAGATGACACGCATGTTCGCAACTGAGGGAGGATCTGCGGAGTGTGAGGCCAACACTTAGTCTGAATGCCTTCCACCTGACTGGGCCCCACCACCTTCCTGTCAACATTATATTTTTGGATTTGACCCCACTGACCTTATAAACCGACCACAAGTGGAGGCGATTCTGTTGACTTAGCAGGAAATTGGTACTGAAACTGTTTTAGCTTTGAATTTCACTCAGCGACACAGACCATGTTATCTACCTGGAATGTGAACTCTCTAACCTCGACTAAGCTACACCTTTCCCCCGTGGCTGCTGGGGTAAAGGCTGAAAGAGGGAAGTGTTTAAATGTATGTGTGTGTGACTATGTGTCTGTGTGTGTCTTTACATTCACATACAGTGATGATGGCATGATGTATGAGGAGCACAGCCCCTTTCACCTCCTACAGTTGTCACTGCGAGCACACGTGTGTCAATATGGTGGAGAAGGAAGATGATCCCTAACAAGAAGGGCCACACACACATCTTGACAAACAGGCTCAAAAAACACACCTATGTATACAGAACATACAGCTACAAAAACACAAAATCAATGTGGTTACACTGAGTGACAGTTGAAAAACAGAACATACATCTTTAAGAAAAAACTGATTTTGTTTGTGGATTTTAACATTATCATATGAGAGTTTTATTTCAAAATTTTCTTCTTTCAGAAAATAAAACATTTGAAGAAAATTCAGTACACTTGTCAGCAACTAATAACAGATTTTATTATTCAAACTCTTTGAAGAATCACTGATGAGCAGACAAGCAGCAAGTGAAGTGCTTCTGATGTTTTCACCAAATTACCCACAAATGGCATTTACTCTGTCAAATGTTTGCCTTCTGGGTGATGCAGCAGTGCAATGATTTTGTGACAGAAAATGAGATTATATGAAGACCAGGTTTGATCATGCTGTTATTCTAAGAGCTCTTACTGTATTTCTCTTGATAGCTGCTGGCTGGTCTCACATAGGAACTTCATTTAATAGTCAATTACACTTCTAACGAACTTCTTTGACACATTTAAGCTTGAATAAAAATCTCTGCTTTGCACTAACAGTGATTTCCCTCATATAATTTTGCCAGTTATTTTGGCCATGAGAATCCTGTGATGTTTTCCATTTGCATGCTGTGTAGAAGTACAAAGCCCCAAAACAGACAAAACAGACAAAATGTAGTTAAGTCAAAATTATAACCGAATACATCAGTTAAGACAGTTAGTTATATCATTAAAATTGGGTGTAAAAATAAATAAAAACCTCCTACCACCCAAAAAAAGCAAGAAATTTTTTCTTTTTTCTTTAACCACTTACTGCTTAGATATAATACATCAAAACTTAATTTATTATACATGTCTATTGATCTTTCACTAGCTTGTTTAATTTTTTAACTGGTTAGTTTTCCAGTTTATTTTTCTTCACCAAAAACACTGGTAGCTGAACATACAGAGAATCAGCCTTTTCAGCTAGCTACCTAGCTCCAGCTACCTTACTTCATAAAACTAAACCAGCCAGTACATGTAATGTTCATCATTCTCCTACTGTACTGCCTCCTGCTGTACCATAATTGTATGAACTCTTGTAACTATAGCTAAAGTGTTTCAGCTTGCAAGCTGTAATGGTAACAAAGTCAGCTAGCTACCATGACTTTGGACTTCTCTCAAATGTATTTAAATTATGAGAAAGGAGACATCAAATCCCACACATGAACAAAATGTCAAGGATATCACAATAATGTCAAGGACTTATTTCATTTCCACTCATCTAAAAGTGACAGTTATGTCTTTTGATAAACATCAGGTTTAAAAAGTTGGACCTGTCCCACCTCTTACTGTCAGGTACAGTGTACTATTGTACTGAGCTTCTATCTGTCAGATAAATATTCATGGCTTCTGTCTATGAGCCAGACAGTACTTCTAATCAAACAGACGATCACACACATATATTGAGGCTGATGTTGAGGTAAAAAAAAAGCCTGTGAAAGTGCAAGGAGATACCTTCAAAAAAAAAAAAAAAAAGACCCTAATTATTTGGGAATTCCAATTTTTGCACAACACCAGTCAGGCTTGGTAAAAATAAGCATGATGTCGTGCCTGTTACAGGATTTTTAAGATTGCAAACATTTATTGCCATATTGAACATCTACCACTATAATGTAATCCAGTAGAGTAGGCATGCACTAACTCCTACACTTGTTGACTGTCACAGAGGTGACCACCACTCTATTTTTCATCTTCAGCATTTGTTCTGGTAGTCTGTGCTAAATTATGCTGCCATATCAAGCAAGATGGGTTCAGCTAAAACTCTAATTAGACTTTTCACTGATGTGTAATAGATAAATCAATAAATAGATAAATAAATAAAAAATTTAATATTACACAGAATGGTCATAGTGCTGGAAACTGCTCACTGCTCAACTATCTGATATCTGAGAGTTACATGAGAGGACTGATACCAGGCTAGATACTTCCCCCTGTTGCAAGTGTTCGTGCTAAGCTAAGATAATAAGCTGTTTGCTGTAGCTTCATACTTAATGTACTTTATACATACTGAAATGAGCAGTGACGGAGCAGAAATACCTCATGTGTCCACCTGAGAGTGCTGTTTCTCCACTATAGTAAAAGTAGTGGCAGAGTGTGGTGTAGACAACTTGCTTGTCTTAAGAGGTTTAACTTCAAAAGGAAAAAAAGAATGAAAGTTTAATTATACATTGGATCAGTGATGAGTAAATTAATCCAGACTGTTTCACATCCTTTAAGGCTTTTCTGTTGAATCAAAACAGTTTGGTGCTTTTAATGGTTTCACTTGAATCAAAGGACAGACAGCTTTGTGCTTCTTTTTTCTATATACATAGATATTATGGGTAGAAAAGCATTTACAACCTTTCCTACTCTATAAAGCCAAAATGCATTGTCATTAGAGAAAAGAAAGCTGTTTTTCAGATCCTGGATGATTTTAATGAGACAAGAGGTTTGAGATAGAATATGATTTTTTTTTTTTTAATCTTTAATTGGAACTGGACTGGGGGATCAGAGCTGTATGTTATGCCCTGGGAAATACTGTACACATCAAAAAGAGAGTAGACGCTGCCATTAGCTGCTGTGACACAAATTTAAATCTGCCAAATGTATTAATATACACAACAACAGCCAGAAGTAACTGTACTTTAGAAATGAACAGCCCTAATGGATAGACAAGTAATTTTTATTTGTACTCGTGATGTTCTTCCACCTTTTTTTCCCACTTCATTAACCTAAAAGATAGAAGGAATATTTAGTTACTTCACTGCAGTACTCTGGTGATGTGGAAATTTTATACAGTATAGTCCCTGTAAATCACTCTGGATGAGAAAGAAAGCTAAATGGAAAAAAAGTGAAATTTACACCACATGGTACATGTGTACAAACGTTTATCCAAAGCTCAGAGATCACCTGTAAATTACAGTTTAGGCAGTGCTGTCAGGTGTTTCTCCTTAGTGTTTTTCCTTAGTGTTCTGTTAAGTTTTAGTTTGATACTAGGTGACACTTAGGTGACACTTTTTTCTTTTCTTTTCTTTTCTTCCTTTTCTTTTCTTTTCTCTGTTCAGTTATAGCATCAGTGCTCATTATAATCTACTCTCTTCTCCTGCTCAGAAGAGGCTTTTCCCAAGAAAGAGCTACCAGACATGTGCATATTCCATTACACTACTTATAATAAGCATGTTGAAATATGTGATATGTTCAAACTGAAAGAAAAGACTAAATAAATGATACATACACAAAAAAAGCTAAATTGCATACTAAAATCAGTTGAGTGTGGAGTAGTGGCAGTAGTGTTCAAAGTTGTATACTGGCGGAATTGATGGTCATTCCCATTTTGCATAATTTCATGTGTTGTGCAAAACAACAACCTAACATTGTGCAATCTCAACATAAATACATAATGTATATAGGGATTGACACAATATATTATGACCAGGAAATGTTTGTGATTGATAATTATCTCTGTTGCTCAGAGGGGCTAGCTGGTATTTATAGCAACTAACACTTCCAGATCTTCCAGCTGAGAGCTTCTGCCTCTAAACATGTCATCAATACCTGTTATCTCTTGTTAAAATTTGATATGCAAGTTCAATATTTTATGCAATAATCTAATCATCATCTAATACAATAGGCCTGCAATAAATCCTCTCTAAATGAGGATTATAATCTTCAATTGTTATTGAATCTGTTTGAAAGAGGTGTTGATTTATTTGAATGGTGATTTTGGAGGCTGTAATTTGTGGTGCTGTTGAACTGTACCGGGTTATACTGAGAGGTGTTCCTAATAGTTTGTTCACCCCATTTATATGACTTATGTTTGACAAGATAGTAGGAACGCCTCTCAGTATAACCCAGTACGGTTCGACCAGGCGCAGCCATCTTTGCAACGTGCCGCTGTGTAATTGATTATATTGCGATATTGACATCCAAATCTCACTCAGAGCTTCCACGTGACATGAGACGTGTCTGTCTCTGCTGTCAACACAGGCTCATATGTTAAATAAGACTTTGGGTGGGTATTGGGTTGCATCTTTAACACACTGGGTTTAGGTTATGCTCAAATGATGCATCCGCTTTAACCTAAAAAGGGTCCATGGTCACATGTAAGACAAGATGCTAGTGGTTACCATGTCTCCACAAAGTCTAATGATTGTGAGGGTTTTAATGAGTTAAACATGTGCAGCACAGTACTTTTAACATCAGATTACTAAATCATATTACTAGCTAATAAGAAAATCCTCAGTGCTGCAGTGAAATTGTTGTTATTCTTTATTATCCACAGTGAAAATGTGGGCTTGGACACTCAGACACTACAAAGTAGTTTTTAATGTCACAAGGGTCCTGCAAGGTGCTACATGCATTATTTGAACCCATACATTATCTTCCACACACTCACAAAGAGGAGTTGGTAGGCAGCTTTTGAACTGGGGAGAAATGTGAGGAGGTCTTAACATCAGTGTCTCTAGTGAAAACAAAAGTGTTTGGTGTATGAACATACACATAACATACAGGGTCTTACAGCAATAAGCAGCTGTGAGCAAAGACTCATAATATTTAAGGGGCATTACATCATCCATGTTGGTGTATATTGTGTGTTAGCTGGCTAAAGTGGTGTAAAAAAAAGATTGTTGATAAAAAATTATCACAAATAGATAATTTGTGATTGCTTTGCTGACATCTGAACAAGTGATGAGGAGCCTGTTTAATCTATAGGATGTACTCAATATAATCACTCCAGATACTGATTTTTTTATAAACATATATTTGCTAAACATCCAAGTTTTAGTCTGTTTCAACAGTATTTATTTAACCTTGGTTAAATGACAGTATACATGTGATGGCCATTTAGAATTTACATCCAATTTGGAATGTCTGAGGCTTTCTGCACATTGAACATGTCTGTGATTCTGCTGACATTGTTCTGAATTTGTTAGTGTCCCTTACAACCTGGCAAAAGGATCAGGCTGGCCATAGTTTATAGTTTTGCTAGCCAAAGACGTGTTAATCCGTCTTTCAGTATTTCATGACTTAACCAAGCCTGTCTGTGGCACCCAGAGCCAAACCTTCTGGTTGTTATTGAAGACATTAATCTTTAAAAACAGGTCACAATATGTGGATTAATACACAATCAATGCACTAGTGAGTATTTCCAGCAGTGATGAAGCAATATATCACCCAGTGAAACAGTGTGTTTTTGGTAGTTTTGGGACAGTGGAGCTCTGTGGCACAGAGGAATATGATATACAGTATATCAAGTGTCATGGCACACATAGTATGGGTAAAATGTTTTTTTGAGCAGGTGTAGGGAATTAATTTACCACAAACCTTAAGGCTGTACCAGCTACTAAAAGGCAACTACATACACCGAATGCCTTCAGGCCTTATCTGAATCCCAGTGAGCTTGACTAGCTTAACAAAGGCGCTCCACTCGCTCTGGTACTGTTCTTGTGTCACCAACCATGCATTGAGCTTGGTGAGAGTTTCAGTTCATTTAGGTCAGGTGTTTTCAAAGTCTGACCTCATTTTTCTTTTAACCTATATTTGTTCAAATTTTAGCAAATTGGCACTAAAAGTATGCTGAATTAGCTATTAGCTTTTCCTGTTTGCAATATACCCATATTTTTACAGACAATGGATTACAAATATCAGTGGATACTGATGAAAACTTAAAAACATGATGATTTTAGGCAAGTTCTGGAGTTCTAAGGGGTGTATAAAGAGACACTACAAATTTATAACTGGTTTGTAATACAGTGGCCTACATTACAAAACAGTGACAGGGAGTTTGAAAGAAATAGGCATTTACTAGGCAGAGAGGTCAAATGGGATTAGATCAAATGTGGGTTTTTAGCTTTACGAATATTAAGGACTAAAAGTCACAATACCTCAGCCTCTGCTATAGCAATTTTTACAATTCCTTTGGTTTTTTAAATCTGTCTCTCACAAGCAATATTCACTTGCTGTCACTCTTAAAAAACAAACAAACAACTAACACACATGCATACTGTAAAACATAATATCTCTCTCTCACCCTCTTTTCACACACACCCTATCTATTCTTTTATACAGAGTATGGACTTCTATTAAAACCACTCTTGCAGATCCTGTCACAACCTCCACTGCAGTGTGTGAAGGGTCTTCATTAATAGGAGCACACACAGCAGCTGGATCGAGAAGTGCAAAATGAAGTAATGTGTGGACAGGGCCAAGAGTCACTGCTTTCAATATCATATGCAGTGCATCTTTTTCTCCCTAGTGCTTATTTTCATCTTCCAGTAATGATCTGCAACAGCACTGGAGCAAGATAATGTTTTTAAAACAATACAAATTTGAAGGGTAACGTTGCTTTAATACAGGTTCAAAGTTTTAAGTTACTGTAGACACAAATTATATTCCTCTAAGATTTAAGATCAGCTCTGCACAGTTGGCATAATTTGATGTTGGCTTTCAAAGGGAAATCTTGCCAATTGACACAGAATGATCTGTTTAATGGTTTGCTAGTAAAATCCTTTAAGTGTTTGCACTCAAATAATGGATGGATGATTTCCCTCTCCTTCAGTGGGTTTATTCATTCTTACCTGGTGTTTAAAACCACAGTTCAGATTTGGATAGTCAGTGCTCCAAACGGAGACAGTTGAGATGCACACTTGATAGTTCTATCACAGTCGGGGAACATTAATGCCAAAAATTATTTTTTTTCAAATGCAGCAGTTCTAAACGCAATATTTACATATACTCAAATACTATGTGTGTTGATAAGTATGGAAAATAAAATTGCACCACATAATTGTACCATTAATGGTACAACTCTGTGAGGTTAAATCAGCTAGTCTAGTTCTGCAGCAGCTACAGGTAACTAAATCCACCTACTAGCAGGCTTAACCATCAGATTCCAGCAAGGTGAAGGCCGGAAATGTCTTTATAAATAGAATACTCCATATGTTGCACTGTTCTACGGTATGTAGATTATTACTGGTGCCACATTCCTATAATCAAGAACATTAAGGTATCTGAAATTAAGAAGAAATTAGAAAAATGTTGGTCTATCAAAGATCTGACTGTGTGATTCCGGAATAAGGATGGACACTAGCAAAATCCCCGGAGGCCTTCCCGTTTGATGGTTGGCACCAAATGTCGATTTGTCTGTCATGGTGTCCCGATCGGAAAGCTCATAATTACATGTGCATTGCGATTAGACTGAAGTCGGGATTATAAAACAACAGGCCTATTTCCCACCTCTCATTCAGTTAATGGAGTTTACTCATCTCCAGAAACAAATCAAATGATTTTTATCTCTTATTTTTTTTGTCAGGTATTGAATTGGGTGTCTATGTGTAGATCCACAAGACTGAACAAAAAAGCAAAGGGGAAAAAAACAGCTGACGGAGCTTTCAAGCTCACAGTTTACAACCTTGACAAACTGATTAGGTGGAAGAATACTTTCATGTGGCATGAAAGACACTATCTGTTAGTTGCAAACTAACACAGACACACAGTGGTAAACAGCTTCTGAGGTAACAGATATTTAATTACAGTGATGTTATCTCTAATGAATGGTTAAGAGCCTTCAGCTTGCAAGAACATCTAAACCTTTAAAAGCAAATCTCTTAAATAATGCAATAAAGAAATTAGTGTTGTGTCATGAAGGCATAACAGATCAAAACACACTTACGTAAGAAGAAAAACATAAAATTTTAAAAAGAAGGGTAATATCATGTTTAGAAGTAGTAGGCTTTACAAGCCAATGCTTAAAGGGAGGGGTACTGAAGCATATTTAGTATTGCACTTCCATAAGGTTGGGGGACTTTCAAGAGACGAATTAAAAAAAGAATGGTCAAAATTGAAGCAACAGAAGCAGAGATACACTTACCTTTAGTCCATTGTATAGGTCAAATATAACCCAGATAACATCATCATGTCAAGTAGTGCTCCTCATGACATACTGAACACCATGTGTAAAATCATTGGAGTCACTTGAAATAAAATATCAGTGTCTCATCCAGATGAGCAAAAGATAGGTAAAAGTAGGGACTAACTAAAAAGAAAGAGCAGGCAGAGTAGAAAGTTGTAAATGACTGTTTCATATCAAGATTTGAAATAAATTTGACAGTGTTTCCAGTATGAGGAACTAGCTGAAGTTTTGTTCGGCCTATGCCTGGAAATTATAACTTTTTAGTCTTCTAATTGTTACAGTTATGCTCATTAGCATCTGCAACTACCCACAAAGATTATTTTGCCAAATGTCCTGGCTTCAACATGATCAATCATCCATCAATGTTTCACACTTTTTTGGCCACATAGGTGCAGCAGAACATGCCGTAAACACAACACTGACAAATTATCATCAAGTTGTTAGATGTGTTAGAAAAGCAGTGTGAGTGTGTATAAATGGTTGCTTATTTACAGCAGACACGGAATAACATTAGCATTCATAAGGAATCATGTTTCTGGCCACTTGACAAAAGTAATTCTAATATTCACTCTCCTTTTAGCTCTATTTGGGGCTCCACCAACTCTTGAGGGAAATATCTGGCTCTTTAGCTGCTAAATGCTCCATTGTGTTTACCAGCTATTTGCTGCCATTATTTGCCATTTGGTGCTGAGTAGGCAGTGTACGGTGGCTTTAAAGCTTTTTTGCTCAAAACAGCTGCCTGCTACTGCTAGAAACAGGGTTAATGACAATGAAGAGAGTGAACCAAAACAGTAAAGTTGTAGATCAAAGAACCAAAACAATGAGCTGAGAGACACTAAAATGCTCCATATAACTCAGGTGAAGTGCAGATTCAGATGATAATTCTCTGTGGGTTTGTCACCACAGGCAACCCCTTTTCACATTACTTGTGGTCATTTAATCCATAGTTGATAACAAATAAGCATTTTTTGTTAATTTGTAGTTGTAGTTGTTTTCCCCAATATACTGCTCATATTTATATGTATTCAAGCTATGTATCAGATCAATGTTACAACAGAATTTTAATGATTAGATTAATAAAAGTGCTAAAAGCATCTCTGTATAACCATCTGCCAGAGAGTTGTGGTTTCATAAACCCTTTACAATGAAACAACAGCAATATGTAATACTTTTGCACGCAAATGTAGAATTTAGCCTACTTTTCATAAATTCACTGGGTAGTTAATTTGACTCAGACTCATTTTAACCAAAGATAAGTAAATCCAGTTGTTGAATCACAAAAATAGTATAGGTTGCTGGGTCTGCCTCCTATCCTAACTTGTTCATCTCCTTTCTTCTTCTTACACCCCCCTCTCCTCCTTTTTGGCAGCGTCCACTCTCATATTATTGGCGTATTGGCTGTTGTTGAGGTCCGTAGGCTAGGCTATTTAATCTCAGGACGACCCCTCCCATGGCGATGTGCGACCCGACCTGCAGGTGGACAGTTTAGCTGCGGCTTCCATGTTCCCTACTCACACTCTCAGTGGATTATCTGCAGGAGTTTAAACGATGCGTTTTACTTCCAAATGAGCGAAGTTGCCGTTAGGATTTTAGGATTCACACAAGGGACATGATCCAGCGTCGCATCCAGTGAAAGCGTCTGGATGTGAAGACAGATGGTTTGAGCAAGCAGCGGCGTGGGCGTGAAGGTGAGCTGTTGGCTGGATCGTTTTCTGTTTTTGTTCCATAAAAGTTGTAAAATCCTGGCTGTTCTCTCTCTACCTAGCCAAATTATGTGTGGGAATATGAGGATAGAGTTGGTTAATAATAATATCACCCACAATTCCTTTATACTCATTCTGATATACAGTCTATGACTTTTATCTCTTATTTGTACATTTTTGTAACGTTCTCACTTATGTAAACGTCTCAAGGACTGCAACTAACATTCCTTTTTGGTATCGATTGATCTGCTAACTATTTCTTGATTAATTAATTAATTAATTGCTTTGATTACAAAGAGTTAAACAATAGTGAAAAATGCCCATTTATCAAGGACCTCTTCAAAATTCTTGTTTTGTCTTTTCTTGTTTTGGACCAACAGTCCGAAAACCAAATACATTCAGTTTACAATGACATAAAACTTGGGGGAAAAAAAAAATCCTCACATTAAACACGCTCCAACCCCATAATAACTGGCCTTTTTCCTTAAGAAATGACTTAAATATTTTCTTGATTATCAAAATAATTACCAATTAATTTTCTGTTGCTCGACTAATCAGTTAATTGGCTAATTGTTGCAGCTCTAAACTTCAACAGTGTCCCAGTTATCCTCTCTCCATTCTTATTTACAGCTAATCTGTTTAGCTGCAATGGACTTTTGAAATGATTTTTATGAAAACAGCTGCGTATGGAGATTTTGAAATATTGAGTCATGCAAATTATTTTTACTATAAACATTGCATGATAATACAATTTTTGGTTAGTATTGTTGATGTATTGTTATGCTGAGTGGTACAATGATCTGCTGTGCTATAGTCTTCATTAAATGAACATACTAGATAGATAGATAGATAGCAAATGTTGAGATTGAACAGGGGATGAGTCCAATAGAAAATAAATGTTAGAAAAATATATAGTAAAGGGATAAAACTCAATAAAAATAACTGCATTAATAAAAACACATGGTTGCGTGGGCTAAAGCAAAAAAGTAGACAGAATGGTATTGGTGGGAAATGGGGGAGGAGTATGGATTACTAACATGTATGGATTAAGTTACACTTGTCCCAGCAGTTACTAACAGTTTTCATGTGCAGATGATGTCATTAGCTATCATTGTTGTATTTAAAAGTGGATTATTATTTATTTTCAGACTATATCTATATATATATATACACACACACACACTGTATATATATATATATATATATATATATATATATATATATATATATATACACTGAATATATAGGCACCACCATTCAGCCTCAACATTAAAACCAGTAATATTGTGGCTGATATATACCGCATGGATAATGGTTCTGTAATTGTAAAAGCGTATGTGTTAAGTGGCAATAGTATGGAGATTTTTACTGCTATAATTAGTTGTACAAGTATTATAAACAATTAGGAGATTCATTTCCATGTTCCCTGTGTCTTCCTTGTTTCCTCTCTTCAGTTCGTAAAAGCCCTATATTATTAGAGGCCTGTAAACCTGTACACCTAGTGAGACAGTTACCTGAGGTCCCACCCTGAGGGAATAACCAGGATGCGTCCCATTGCTTCACAGCCGATGCAACCCTGCCACTGCAGCTTTGCTGCTTCATCTGTGTCTTAACTTCCCACCCTCTGTGGCCACTTGCCCACCCTACTGCCTTTGTGCCAGTGATATAATTTCCTGCAGTGGCCGCAATCTGTCTGTGCTACCCTTTGATCTCCCAAGCTATGCCACACGGCTGGACCTGAGCCACAATGCTGTCACTGCCCTGCCAACGGATTGGATTCCTGAACCATTCGATCGACTTGCTACACTCGTTCTCAGCCGAAACTCCATAAGCCGAATTGAAGTGAATGCTTTCACTGTCATGCCACATCTCCTCCACCTGGACCTCTCATCCAACCGACTAACAGTGCTGAACTTGTCCCTCTTCACAGGGTTGAATGAACTGAAAGAGCTGCTGCTGTTTGACAACCAGATTGTCCAGATCAACCCAGGGGCCTTCAGTGATCTGTACAGCCTGCAGAGGCTCTACCTCTCTGGGAACAGACTGACGGCTTTTCCGGTGGGGCTTTATTGTGAACATGAAGGGCCTCTTAACCTGACCTTTCTGGATCTATCCTACAACAACCTTTCTAAGGTGCCTGTCCAGAGTATGCTGTCTCTCACTCGTCAAGGTGCAATTTATTTGCAGGAAAACCCTTTGGTCTGTGATTGTGCTTTACTCGCCTTGCTTGAGTACTGGATGTGGAAACAGTATCGCCCCCTGGTGGACTTCAGAGGAGAATACCCATGTAGAGACGATTCAGGACCAGGGCCTATTTGTAGCCAGCACGGAGTGTTGGACATGCCCCTTGAGTCACAGACGTACCAAGAGGTGCCTGGTAAATGGCTGAGCGTGCCATGTCCAGGGTTGGCTTCATCAGACCAGCAGGGGCTGGAGGTGTTCTGGGTTACCCCAAGGACTGTAGTCAATTCATCAACCAAAGATCCGAGTTCCGAATTAATAGTTCTCCCCAGTGGCACCCTTGAAATCCGAGGAGCCCTCATGGAGGATTCTGGTACGTATGGGTGCGTGGCAGCCCGCCGGCGACACTATGACACCTATGAGTCTGTGGAGGTCAATGTGGTAGTCAGAAACTTGGGCACTGCCTCCACCAGTGGCTTGGCGTATCACAGTGGCGCAGAGCATTTCACCACTGCGTTCACCACCCTTGCTTCCTGTGTGGTCAGCATCATATTGGTACTGCTTTACTTATACCTCACCCCTTGTAGGTGCAAAGAAAACCAGGTTGGGTTGAGAGGGTGTGGCGGAGGAGCTATCGTCCTCTGTTCAGATCCCAGAGACATACAGTCAGGACAGCGGCGGTCAAATGGAAGGAGGGTGGCTTTCTTAGTGCCTCAGGCAGAGGATTCTGATATTGGCGGCTGTAAAACACCAATAATTAACTCGGGTCATGTTGCCCGGGAGGGAATTCTCAAGAGTGGAAGTAGGACAGTGGGGCAGACACTTACAGACCAGGCTCACTTGGCATAGCAAGAAAATTACCTTTTACACACTCCTGTATTTGTACAGTCTGAACCCAAGTGTTTTTTTTTACTGTCTTGTTTCAATACACAATGAAAAAAATCCATTTGATGTGAAGTATTGTACTGTGAACTTATGCACTGTAGGCTTTGGGTTTGCAGTCCTTTTGTAGGCAGAAATTCATTTATGTCTCAACTGTAAGTGGTATTTGTTTTTTATATTAAGAGTTCATATGGAAATTTCACAGGTACAGTGGGGAAATTGTTACTGCAAAGATCACAAAGACCATATTAATGTGGATGGCTTTTCAAATTGGGCTGAGAGGAATATTCATACCTGATTTGATAAGCTTCTAGAGGCATTGATAGTTATTATACAGTACATGCATTGTGAATACTGCCATCACAGTGATCCCTGTTATTTTTAACAATCTGTCTCCTACTGTGGAGCGTAACATTTTGAAAACAAGGCAGTCATACGTGTGAAATTATCTGAACTTTTGTGTTTTCCAGATTGAAATGTGTCTGCTACAAGCTAGTTTCAAATGATGTTGATCAAATATAACTCTGAAAGTTCATATATAAAATGCAAAGAAACAACGCAAAGTGATTGTGTTGCTATTAGGTGGAAACCTACAAAATGATCACTTTGTATGACGAAATACAGACTTGTGTTTAGTCAGACAAAATGCATCTGTTCAAAAGTATGAGGTATTCTTTTGGCCACAGCTATAAACTATATAACTGTAACAATTTGATCAGTATATCAAAAAAGTGATCGTTTTAACATTATCTGTAACATAAAAAATTCAATCAGAGCTCAGGTCCGGCGGGCCCACCTGGAGCTGACTTTTCAGCAGGTTGGAAACACAAATTGGACATCCCTGCTCAACCTCCACTTTGTTACTCTCACTCAAAGCTTTACAAACAGCAGATTTATGGAGGAATTGATCCTTATTGGTTAAGATAGGAGGGGAATTTGGGGTCGGTGATGAAGGCCCTGTCAGCCCAGATCAGTGTCAGAGAAATCAGAAGGAGGTTTGTCAGCTTGCCCTAAGCCCACTGTGAACTACATTCCTATGTCCTCTCTTTGTCTAATTTTTATAGGTGTGTGGAATACTTTAACAGGTACAAAGAGGCTTGTTATAGTTTCCTTGGCCATATATGTCCATGCTACCGCTGTCTGAATATCAACTTTTTATATTTTTTCTGTTCTGTTAGACACAGGGTAAATTATAAGTAGATGCAGTGAAGGTAACACTTTGTCAAGACTACAGTGACTGATATTTGTAGCTATGAAATAAAATATTTCAATTTTGGAGGATGACTGTTCTTTTATCCCTTCAAGTGAATATAACAGTAATACTCTTGTTCAACTTGTTTAGTTCCTGTTTTAATCATGTTTGGCTCCTTTCTCCGGTCACATTTTTTTAGGCATTACTCTGATCAAGTATGAAAAGAGGCTTTTTGGGTGAAAAATAAAAAGTAGTTTTACATCAGCAGGATTTAAGGATGACATATAACCTCTTAGTAAGTCAACAAATCGCATTTTCAAAACTCATTTTACAAGCCCTTCCAGTGGCTAATAAAAAACAAAACCCTTTAAAACCTTTTTTTTCTTGTGCACTTGTTGGTCAGTACTTTTCCAAGTGGAAAGACCGTCTTGTAATGGCAGTGAGGACACAAGGTGTCTTTTACAACAGCTTCATGCTTTCAAATGTGACAGGCCAAGGCAGGTCTTGAATAGTGGCTTCAGGTAGTGATGAATCCCATTGGGACTAATTTAAACCTCTCCCACTGTTCACTGTGAGAGGTGTTGTCATTCCAGCAGAGAAAACTAGTGACTAATTTTCCTGTTCCAGTTAGCAGATTAGAGCAAGTTGTCACTTCACTGAATAATATCATTTTAATGATGATAATGACTGTAATAATTAATATTATTATCTGCAGAAAATAATAGTAGCACACAAATTAGAGGTGGTATTAGTAGTAAGAACAGCACATCATTCCAATTGTGGTCACATTTCATTTCTTGCCTTTATTTATTTATTTTTTTATTGATTTGAAGGGGCACTCCACCAATATTAAACAAATAATCCCAATAATGTCATCAGGATTACTTAAGGTTTGGCTTGAATACTACACATTCATGACAGAAAGCCTGCATTACAAACAGAAGGTATGGAGTTTCAAAGATGAGGGCATTTAACAGGCAGGGGAGGGTCACGTCATGCTCAAAAATAATTAGTACCAATGTACGGCCAAACTAGAAGATGGAGTGTTATTGTTTAGTTAAATGGATAACAGCACACTTTTTCAGATAGTCTCTATTGGAATACATTGATAGTGTTGCACTCAGTTGAAAAAAGAGAACCAAAGAGAGAAGTTTGAGCCCTAGCCTTTTTCTCACTGTGGAGGTTTCAGAAAGTTACAGAAATTGTTGGATGTGGCCTCCCCAACTCCAGTGTGGGGAAGGTGTGGGGAGGTCCAAGGTGATTCGACCATTTGAGAAACACTTTTGATCAAATATACTGGCATCTTAATTAATTAATGAATTAATTAAATAATTATTTAAAGATGTTATTGAGTTAAATTATGGGAATCATAGGATGCAGTGTTTCAGCTTGACCTCTACTAGAGACTAAAAGTCAGGATATTTTCATAACTGCTGTTTCCATTCTGTTCTTTCTTTAATCTGTTTCGTGTGAGTTCTGGTCTTCATAGTACTACAATATGAAATTTCTGGAGTACCCCTTTAAGATTTTGATTTTTTTTTGATGAGCTGGGGTGTACCCTAACATCATTGGACAAGAGGCCCCCCTGGCTGTGCTGATTTCAAAATTTAAAGACACTATTGAGTTGACCCATACTAGGGACTAGAGGTCAGGATATCTCAGCCTCTGCTGCATCAATTTTTCAGTCTTTTTTTTTTTTTTTTTTTTTTTTTAAATCTTAGTCCCCCAACATTAGGGAAATACAACACTACTGTCAATTGTTATATATACTTTATACTATACTTTTTATATGCATGCATGTTTATATGCATATATACTGTATATAAAATATACGTAGATATGTATATGTAATTTTGTATATGTACTACATGTACATGTATATGTATCTGTTATACTGTTTTGGCTGGACTGCAACAGCGGGGCCAGCCCTATAAATATAAATGTCTGTAACTGACTGAGTGAGTCAATGAGTGAGTGAGTGATAAAGTTACAACACTGATTTTTGTTCTTTCAAAATGAATTTGTGTAAACGTTTTCTATTGCGTCATCAGGGAGGCGTTTACAAGCAGTGTTGCTTACTTATTGCCTTTGTCGCTAGATTTACTGACTTTTCACACTCCTTTAGTGACTTTTCTTCACAAAAGCACCTAGCGACAAATCTAGCGACTTTTTGCACAAACTTTAGCTATTTTCCTTAGAAGAGAGTCCTTAGTATTTCCCTGTGAGTGCGAGGTCGGGCTTTCCATCCGCAGGCACACACCTCTCTATATGTCTCTTTCACTTGACCACATGGCAGCTGGACAGACTTGAATGAGGTTCTAACTTTCTCTCTGAGTGATCATTTTACAAGTAAATATAGCCAAAATCACAGCACAGCCATTGTCTTTAACTTATTTGTATGGTGATTTTGTCAGAAGATGTAGCAGTTATTAAATCAGGATTTTAGCAGTGCAGAGCAGCAGCTTGGAAGTGAATGCTGGTTAACATTTAGTCTCAGTCACTATTTCATAATTGTTCTGTTGTCTGAGAACAGAAACAGAAATACATGTAAATGCAAACTTGGAAACTTTATTGGGAATTAAGCTATATGCGAGCACTTACAGTAGGAGAGAAGCAAACAGATAAAGGGCGGTCAAGCCATATACTAGGTTTTGACCTAGTCTAGTTACATTGCTCTTAAAGAGGTACTGAAATTACTGTATACATACTTTTTATTGTGTGCAAAAACGGCTTTTTCTGCTCAAAACTAGCTTGTATGTTTTTAGGGCTCGAACACTGACCGGTGCAAGGACACGATTGACACCACTATGCTTATTATTATTAGGGCCTGATCACCAAACGGTGTGAGGACCCTATTGGAATGGCTGTTTATCATTATTAGGGTCCTAGTACCAACTGGTGCAAGGACCCTATTGGAATCACTATGTTTATTATTATTATTAGGGCCTGAGCACCAAGTGGTGCGGGGACCCTATTGGAATCGCTAATATTATTATTATTATTGTTACTGTTATTATTATTGGGGCCCGAGCACCGACTGGTCTGAGGACCCTATTCAATTGGCTATGTTTATTAGAGCTTGAGCACCCACCAGTGCAAGGCCCCTATTGGCGGCTGTTGCTCAGGAGGTAGAGCAGGTTGTCCACTAACCAGAAGGTTGATGGTTCAATCCCTGGCTCCTCCAGTCCGCATTTCAAAATGTCCTTGGGCAAGAAACTTAACCCCAAATTTCCACCAATGTATTATCGGTGTGCGAATGTGAGTTTGTGTGTGTATAGAAAAGTGCTGTTTTTATAGAAAAAGCGCTGTATGAATGTGTGTGTGAATGGGTGAATGTGGTAGTAGTGTAAAGCTTTGATTAGTCAATAAGATTAGAAAAGCGCTAAATAAGTCCAGTGCATTTACCGTATTGGAATCGCTATATTTATTATTAGGGCCCGAGCAGCAACTGGTGCAGACCCTTTTGGACTCACTATGTTTAGTATTATTATTATTTGTCTCCATGCAAATGAATTTTTGAGTGACTAAAAAAGCTTGAAAACTCATGAAACTCTCCATGTGTCAGACGTGGTGAAAATAAACATATTTAATGGGTGTTGCGCATGGCTGTGGCAAAATCCCCAATAGTGCCCCCAACAAAATTTCAATGAAGCCATATTCTAAAACCAACAGGAAGTCAGCCATTTTGAATTTACTGTACTTTTTTTGGCACAGTTTTTGCCATCTACAGCTGTTATACTTAGAAATACTCCCCCTTGAGAATTAATCAAATCAACATCAAATTTGGTCAGTCTGAAGACTTTTGCAACATTAAATTGTAAAGATTTTGAGGTTTTGTTGAATGGCATGTCTCTGTGAATTTTGATGTTTCCCCATGAAAGAGGAAGTTGTTGTAACTCAAATATAGATTGTCCAATTTGCCCCAAACTTCATGTTTGTCAAGAGGCCCAGCCTTAAGTAATCTACATGCCCATATTCATTGATAGTCATAGCGCCACCTACTGGCAACAGAAAATCATGTTTTATACTTTGATGTACTCCTCTTAGTGGGTTGACCAGATCCAGCTCAAATGGGCCAGATGTTTCAATTTTTTGTCATGAAAACAGAAACTGTTGTAACTCAAATCCAAATCATCAGACCTTTCCCTAAATTTAACATATTAAATAAGAGTTCCAGCCTGAAGACAACTACAGGCCAATGTTGAATCATAGTAACAGCGCCACCAAATAGCAACAGGTAGTAATTCTTGTGTGACAATCATGATTTTATTTAGATAAAAGTTTATGATCTTGTCTACAGTTGATATACAACAACATAATGCATGTTTGGGGCATGTTCTCTGAAACCACATTCTGGACATAGGGATTGATACAAAATGTCCAATGTGTCATGTCAGCTGCCATGCACTCCACGCAGGAAATAACATCTTACTCATTTGTCTCCAATGGTTGCAAAAGTGCACAGCTGTGTAAACTGGCATCCCACAAGCATTCCTGACGAGGGCCTTTTCAATGCTACTTGCAGCTTCAATTTAATGTTTAATTCTGTGGCCCCTCAAAAATAGCCAAGAATCTGAGGTACTATATATGTCATTAATTTACCACCCAGCAGTGGTAGCATTTACTGTGGCAAGTTAAAAAAAAGAACATTGGCAAACCTGCTTTTTTACAACTTTGCACTGATTGCCAGAGGTAAGGCTTGGGACTTTCATGATCGTCCAGCTCATTGTCATTGAAGGGGTGGGAGTCGTTGCTATTCAGTTCAAAGTGGCTCATGAGATAGTGATTGTACTATGTTATGTTGGACTAGTTTAGTCAATATACAGTAATAATAATAGTATCAAAATTATTCTCAAACCTTCAAAAATTTTATATGCAAGTGAAGTACAAAACCACAGAGACATTTAATCTCCTCTGTGCCCAATATAAATGTTAATTTCCTGACTCTCCATAATTCAAATGCTGGAGAAGTATAATGGATGTGTGGGTGGTAGCTTAAATAGAAACATTAATGTGAACAGATTCAAGACAATGGGACCTTTTAGCAAATTATTCCCACTGTGTAATTAACATGTTTTTAGTAATGATGGCCTCTTAATTGCACGGTCAATCCACAATGAGCTGACAGTGTAATGTGAAAAAATTGTGAAATTTTCCCAAAATACTGCTTTGTGTTTCATAAGCAAAGGTTACTTATATTAACTAATACCTTCAATCACTCTCTATTGTGAATTTCATTCTTCAGTCTGCACTAATTTTAAAAGTTGGTGTCACTCTTTTCATTGTATTAGCTGTCTTTGCAGAGCCAAAACTCAAATGTCAGCTCATACTGTAAAAATTATCTAAAATCTTGTCAAACATTCTCACAACATCCATCAAAAATGAATGCCATTTGATGGAGACCTCCTCTATTCACAGTACATTACAGTCCTGTAAGTGCAGACATTTTTAGCATGTGCATCCCCAGTGGAATTTGATCCTGTAACGCCTGTAGCACTTGTGCCACACCTTATACATGCTATAGATTGTAACAGTTTCCCGAGAGTAATGCTGATGACATGCAGGAAAAAATATTGTAAAAAATAAACTATTTCCATTTGTTTATTTTTTCATAACAAATTAAATGATTTGGAGTGAAGAAATACTATTGACACGATATAAATTTTTACATATAAATAACTGTAACAAGCAGGTTTATGAAAGGTAAAATGTATGGCATACTTACAGTTTTTAAACTGACGTCTTGTTCTGCAGAGCTTTGTACCTTAAAGTACAGAGGAGAAAAGGATAACACAGACAAAAATTCAATTACCCAAAGAATGAAAACATAACATCTAATACATCATGTATTAGTTCTGTAATAGCTGTGAAAAGCTTGACGCTGAATTGGCTGCCTCAGTAAGGTGGGGAACATGTTTCAGCTTTACAGTATGACAGTTTATTATACCCTGCAGGGTTTTGTCATGTTTTTAAGATGTGCTTTCTTTGTAATGTCTCACTTTCCTCATACTTTTTCCTTTAACCCTTAGATATGTGGTGGGTCAAAAATAACCAGGCTAGTCTGTTTTTTTTTTTCAATATTTTTGTGAAAAAAATATTTCAGTGTTTTTTAGTGTAATTTTTAAAAATATTTTATCATTACCCCAATTTTCTATTAGTGGGTCAAAAATGTCCTGTATACATTTCTTATGGAAATTTATAGCAACCTTTCATCCTTATCAGCTATTTTTGTCAGGTATAATGCCTACTCTGAACCAAAACCTAAGCCATCATTGGAATCACCACTCATCCACATTATTTTACACAACAATTTAACAATTGATACATAAAGTATTACATATATATAAAAAAAAAAACTGCTACCACTAAATGAATAGCTATTTTAAATTGCCGCTTACACACAAAATGTTAAGGATTACCATCTTATTCATTCAAATTATCACACTTTATTGCTAACTAACGTAAATGTACTGTAGTTGTTGTGGATGTATTGACACACAACTGTAGCCAGTAAGTAGCCAGTAACTAAGGCACCAGTTTACTTATCAGAACTGCTTCTCATATGGTCAAACAGCTTTGGAAAGCCCCTCCTCCCACATCATTGTGACCAACCATTTCTGTAACTTTCTGAAACCAGCAGTGCAACATCCCCATCCACTACACACTATGTGTAGTGGATGGGGAGTTGTGAGGATTTGAGAACATAAACTGGGTTTGAATATTGCTCTCTAGCTCTCTTTTTTCATTCTTAAAACAGCCATTTCTGAACAGCGGAGTTCAACATTATGAATGTCTTCCAGTAGAATTTCTGAAAATGTATGCCTTCACCCTCACCCCCCTTATCTTTTACCCCCCCCCCCTCTCTGTGAGGGATGGCTTTTTACTTCACCTTGGAATGTAACAAATATATAATTACAAATATTGTGAAGAAGGACATGTTAATTTATTTATTATAGTAGTTTAGAAGTCACTCAATTGAGTGGCAGGGATCAGCCAATCAGTGCCCTTGTTATTGGTTCACCTGCCGTCATACTTGTTTAGATGTCGTTTGCGTGGAAAAGAGAAGGAAAATGCATCGGATGTATACATTGTAAAGAGTTTGTCACCCATAAGCTATTCATGCATATGTGCATTCAGAAACATGTAAGTAGAACTGTGTGCTATATATACATTATGTGCCTCGAGTTTTATATTGGAGGTTTAAATATGTTCAGTTAGAATCAGCTGTATTAGCATAAGGCCCACTTGCTGCATGCTAAAATCTACATCAGTGATGGTAGATCAATAGCTGTTACTGCAGTGGTGTACATATTTGTCCTCTGAATGTCGTTCTTCACATGTTAGAGTTCACATTGATGCCATGATTGTTATTGAAGTGCATTATAATGACAGTGGTTTTAGGCTAATCTGTATGTTGTCTTCGAATACAAGTGATTTTGCTAGTTAGAAACTTACATCCTAGATTAAGTAATATCATAGAGTCATGAGGTATGCTATAACCATTTGAAAGCACTAACACTGTTTAAAAATTACTGTAAGTACTGTTGTTATGCTTGGGTGCAAATGTTTTGGTTCTTGTTTTATTGTAGAACAAACACACCCCTATCTGTTGTTATTAATAAACATCAGGGATGATAACATCCCAACATCTCTGGTTTCTTACCAAACCATCACAGTGGTTACATACTCCCGACCAGCTACATTTACAGTCTGTGCTATCAACCCTTCACTACAAAAATAGTTATATAAATAACTATATTAATAACAAATATATAATTTGCCTAGCAGCATATTTTACAGATAGACTCTTACTATAACACTTGGTAGTTTAATCATATGATGACAGATATACCTTTTTAATAAACCTATTTATTGATAGATAACATACTGTTCATAATTTTACAATCATATATATGTATATATTAATATGCCATTTAAAACATTTTACAATTCTTTGTATTTCTTTACATGTAGTGTTTAGATGGCTGCTAGATACACAGTTGAATACACAGTGATGGGGTTAGATTCAGAATATCAGATGAAGACAACCCAGACTATCACTAACTCATGACAGCGTTTCCTCAAGGAGCTCTCAAGGGAGTATTCCAGGGAACAGAATACAAGATATGACTGGAAGGCTGCCCCCAACTTTCAGCCCAGTTCACTGAAGCAAAGGGGAGGTGTTGGATGCCCAAAGTGCCCAGTCACAGGAGAGAAGCAAACAGGGTCAAGTTAAAAGAATGTCAGATCTGATCAAGAAAAATAATTGTTAAGTAAACAGTTGTGTAAAATGCAACACACCAGTGTGGAATAATAATCCTGTTTTCTTTTAAAATGTTGAAAATGATATTTTACTAATGGAGTGTAGGTGCCAATTACCTATATGCATCTTAAGGGTTAAGCACTCTTAAATTGCAGTGCAGCCTTGTCCTTAACATTGCAATATGACAGTTTTATGACAGTATTATACCAGAATCTGCAACTAGTTAGGTCCAACTTCCACGGCACTAATACTGTAACATGTTTTTTAGAGTCCAAAGGTCATAATCAAAGCACTTGAACATAAGTTAGTAAGCATTTAATAATAAAAGTGCTTGAGACCAAAACAGTAAGAACTTAGGTGAGAGGTTCTACAGAATGGATTTTTCATCGACTAATATGCCTTACTTTAAGGAGTATATTAGAGTCAGTGGAGGAGGCAGACATAGGATGGAATGTGATTCAGTGCAAAGAGCGTGATGTGAGCTATTTGCTGAAAGGATGATTGTTCAGCCCACAATATGATAGGGAGGAATTCTGATGTTATGACTGTAGCTTAGAGCCACATTAACCGGATATTGTCAATATGTAAGACAAGCTTTTCAAAAGCAATTTGACAGAGGGGATTTGGGACTAGGTGGCATGATTATGAGCTCACATGTTACTTAATTAATGTATGCAATAGCAAATACAAAATGTTACAGCTTGTATTTGGTGCCAATTTCATGCTGGGGTGCCGGAAGCAATGTTAGATAATTCAGTTGGATTCACAGGATAAACACAGCACATTACCTTTGAAATTGCCAGTTACATTTCTCTCAAAAATGACGTGAAGGAGCAAACATCTGTGCAGCTTAATTGAGAAGAAAAAGGCACCAATGGTGTAATTTTAAGAAGACTTGAGGCTAAAAATGAAGACATTTGTAAGTGGCTTTTTTTGATCGCCCACTGAAAGACAAGGAATTAATTTTTAAAGCTGACACTTCATTGATGATTTGAGTTTCTCACACAGCTCTTAAACCCAGTTCAATTACACAACCAGGAAATTTACTCAATGAGAAAAAAGAGATGGTCAGGTACTGAAGCTAATGACTGCTATGAATAAAGCAAGATCATTTGCAATCAAACACTAATGATGGCAGCATAATGAAGTATAAAGGAACTCAACAGTATATTAGTCACAGGAAGCTTGCAAGGACACAATTAATTTATGTTCATTTCACCTAAGGCTTCCTGGTTATAACTTCAGCAGTTACCTCCCATCCCCCATACTTTACTCTACAAAGGCGGCAGACTATTGAAGCCGATTGCATGGCAGTGTTAGTCAAATGAGAGTTGTTGTCATCTTCAGATTTTTTGTCAAAACACTATCAAGGCCAAGCAGAGACATCAAAAGTGTGTGGTTGTTAAAAAGTTCAGCAGTGAAAAGAAATATCAAAGCTTTATTCATGCATACTTACAACCAAACGCTGTGAGAAAAAATAACCTGTGTGTTGTTGTCTGCTCCCTTGGCTCCCCTTAGCCTCTTACTCCAGCTTTGTTCATTTATCCCAGGCTATGGTTTCTCCTTAGCCCTTTTGTTTCTGTCTACCAGATGTCCTTGGACTTTTTCCCTGGCTCACTTGCTCACTTGTCCATTTGTAATCACCTGAGTTCCCTGCCCACCTACACACCTGTTTCTAGTTTAATTACCATCCTAGTCAATATTTATTGCTGCTGTGTCACTAGCTCTTTGGTTGAAGTGTACATAGTGGAATTCATTTAGATCAAATATATTTAAAAACATTTTAAGAGCAAATACTGATTTAACAAGGAAAAAGGATAGTGCTGGATTGTATGAAAGGTCATGGCTATAGTTTATTTTGATATTGAGAAAGCGTAAGACGCAATGTGGAGAGAAGGACTAATGATTAAATTGCATAGAATGGGTATTGGCAGAAGGCTGTAAAACTGGGCTTTAGACTCCATGTTAAAGTTGGAGATACTGATTCAGATGATTTTGATATTGTAAAAGGTAATGCTAAGAGCCCTATTCTGTTTGACATGATGATAAATTATATTTTTATGAATGTTGGTGGAGATAATGGGCTGTTTTTTTATACAGATGATGTGGCTATATGGAAGAGAGGGAAAAACATTAGACATGTGACTAATAGTATTCAGATTGCTTATTGAAGGCCTTCGGATTTAAGATGTCAGTTGCAAAGTCATGCTACATATTTTTATATTTTTATGTTTTAGGTTAGATAGGTCAAAGTAGGGAAAGGATAACAGAGTTCAAATATTTTGGGTTATGGTTTGATGAGAAATGTATATGGAGGACTCATGCTAAACTGGTTGAAACAGAAGGTTAAGTACTGAATCTCATGAGATCAGATTCTGGTTATGAGTTGGGAGCAGATAAACAATCACTACTGGATACCTATAGGGCCTTAATACAATCATGTATTGATTATGAGTATATGGTTTATGGATCAGAAGCCAAGAGTGTTCTGAAAAAATTAAAATAAAGTTCAGAGATCATAGACTCAGTATTGGTGCTATTAACACGACTCCTACTAAGCTGACGATTAAACATTATATTTAAGATTTTCAAAGGTGTCACTGTCATATTGGCTTAGGTTTAAGGGCTCTAGAAAGGAACAACCTACAGCAAAGGTTCTGTGTGATTGTTGGGAGTATTCACAACAACAAAAAGGTAAAGGATTTGGTTGGAATATTAATACAGCAGCAGAAGAATATGGTTTAAATGCCCAATGTGGACTTGCAACTGGTGCAGCAGAAGAGCGAATGGATTTAAAAGGAATGTAGATGAAATTGGATATTTGTTTCAAGATTATGTAAAGAGGAATTATAACTATATTCCAGTATTTAATGATGGATCTAAAGATCCAGGGAATGAACATGTAGGAGCCGAAATTTAAAGGTGATGAATATTGGACTATGTTCACCAGGTGGCAAGAAGCATGATTCCAAATTATGCTACCATATCAACTTTATAAAGTGTATAGGACTATTCTTTATTTCTCTAGGGGAGGTGAGGTGATTTTAATATTACTTGCCCTGTTCAGTGATTTTAATCCAGTCTTCAGCACGTATGTGTGTAATTTTTCACCCCATCATCAGAGATAATTACAACATTCTAATTATCTACTGTTTTTCAGTAAACTCTCTGGCAAATAACAGGAGGCTGTTATACTTATATACTCATATACTTTTTATCAGCTTAGTGTGAAATACGACTCTTTTTGTGAAAACAGATAAAGTCAAAAATCATGAATGCAAACATGCTAACACCAACATATAGGTCTTTTTGGTATGTGATGAGGGAAACAATTAAAGCCATGAGGAGATCAAGACCCTGTAAAAGCTCATCAAATGGGCTGTTGTGATGACAGTTAGAGGTATTCTCTTTCGAACCCTGTTCTTAGCCTATATTTTTTTACATTTTGGCAAATTGGCATCATTAAAAGTATCCTAGCTAACAGCAGTTTGTGAAAATGTGATGATTCTCAGGCAAGTTCTGAAGTGGATGAAGTGCAAAGCCGACTTTTGGATGTTTACTTGCGATCGACAGAGATAATGATAAGATAATAATATCCTTGGAAAGTGTAAGTACCACTGAATTATATCAATGTGTGTTTCATGTCTGTGTGTCAAGATGTGACTGAGTTATGACTCAGAAAAGGACTATAATTTTTGAGTCAAATTTACCTCAGGCAGTATCTTTGATTCCCCTTTTGCAAAGTTTAAATTCTCGTTTACAACAGTGAGTTAAATTGGTAGGGACCAAAGGGAAAACCTTTATCCCCCACCTGCCCCCGTAATGTTAAACCCATCCAAATAGGGCTTATGTTAGTGTTCTGTTTACAGCTTGTTGCAGTTAGATTTCAACTATGGTGAGCAATGCACAATATTTACTGTGGTTATAATTGCCAAAATCGGTTAGGGTTGTTAACAGTAGCTAGTTAGCTGAGCTAATTTATATTGCTTTTGAATGTCATTTACCTTTTTTCCCTTTTGGTTGTTGTACTTATTCTTCAATAAGTTGTCTTAAATAACTCTATCTGTTTCCTACCTCTTCAGACTTTTTCTTATACTGCTGTAACATATGAGTTTCCCCTCTGGCGATCAGTAAATTTTATCTTTTCTTATCTGGGGATTGCTTTTCAGAACCTTATGTGCAGTGCATGGTGGAAGGTGCAGGCACTTTTGAGCAAAAGAAGACTAATTTCTTTATTGATATGAATGGAATCAAAGTGATTGTAGTTTAAAAGGATTACACCAGCATTTGTCTTAAGTGCTCACTGCTGTGTACTCTGCAAGTTCCATAGTTCCTGTTAGTCTTGAGGCTTTTCCTGGTTAAACACTACCACAAGATAATAGTTTAGAACAGAAAAAAAAGCAAAGAAGAGAAAGGCCTAATCACTGTTGTGTTAGTCATCGAAAGAGAGAGTGTAAACAGCCATTTATTTGCTGTACATCAACAAATAAATTATTACAATTTCTACAACTAGTACATGTGGTCACAACCCTGCTCACACTGGTTATTCTCATGTAATACTACATGTAAGAAAGCCACAGCAGCCCTAATATATTTACATTCAGCAGACAATTATGGCTACTCTAAAACAGCCAGTTGTAAAGTGCAGCCTCCACCCCCCTCTTCCCTCACTTGGTGAGACAGTAGGGGATGTAAAGCTTTAATACTAAAGGTACAGATGGCAGAAATGTGATGGCCACAGATTCAGATTCTGAAGCTGACCTAGATTCCATAGGAAAGAAGGTGAAAGGAGTGTCTTATCTGCAAAGTAATTTCCTCTGTCTCTGAGGCAGGCGACAACAGCTTTGACCTTAAAATTGTCTGATCCAATATTTCAGTGGGGATGAAGGGTCACAATCTGGGCAGGATGTGAGCTGCAATCCGCATCTTCAACATATTATTAGGCCTTATAATCTGTCCACTTCTGTACACTGGGAATGTATGTGTGTGTGTGTGTGTGTGTGTGTGTGTGTGTGTGTGAGAGAGAGAGAGCTTTGTAAATGTAGTCTGTATTATCACAATCATGTCAGCCAGATGACCTCCAGTAATTGAGATGAATTACTCTGTTTGAAGGAATTTCTATTCAAAGTAAGGATTTAAGAGATGAGTTTAGGATGAAGATTAAGGGCAGTTTAAGGTTAGGATTTGGGTCAAAGGACTAGACAAGGATTAAAGTTTAGGCATCTCATGGGAATATGCCTTATCTGCCTGGCACCAAACTGCAGACAAAGTTAGTAAAAACTAACTGGAGACCAAAAATATAGCTAAAAGGGCAATGGATATTATAAAGTTACACTCAGCAGGTAGCCAGAGGCATGACTCCAATTAATCACTAATGTTGCTCCATATCTGATGGATGTAAATAAGCAAGTTAGATGTATCAACTTTAAAGGTGAAATGTGTCAATGTTGTTTTCACATATTCAATGTTGGGTTTTTGCTGCCCAAAGTGGTCAGATCAGTCATTGCAGGTGTATAGTCAAACTGAAATTTAAGTTACCCTTTTAACTTTTTGTGTCAGGAACTATAACCTATAATGATGTCCAACTATTTTGCTAACTTTCAGTTTTTTAATAGCAAAAAATGCTTTTCAACATGTTTATGGAAATATCGTGTAAGCTTGACTGATAGCTGACCTTGCTCGAGATGTGTCGTAAAATTACCTAGTGCACTACTGACTGCATACATACATTACATACAGTATCTCCTTAATACGTGTTCAGGCAAAAAGCAAATCAAAATTTAGCTGCAGGTCATTGGTTCAAATTTGACTGCTGGACCGTTTGTGCAGTCCATGTTTATTCATCCCAAACATGTACAGATTGTACAGACACTAGTAAGATAGCTAGAAACAGAGGGTCCAACTGTTCTTTCTTTCATTTTCATTAATGAAAGCGATTCATACAGTCCTGGGATAGGCACAGAATTTTTCCCTCAAGTTGAAACATTTTCAGTGTCTTCGGTTGTGTCTTCACCTCAATTTGTGGCTTCCTGTGTAGTGGTGTCTTTCCAAAATTTGCCTAGCATTCTAAAACACAAGGAAAGAACGTTGATACAAGACGTTTTCTTCCACCTTTTTAACAAGTGGCTGTGTACCATTAGCAATTTAAGGTGTCTGTCCCTTTCAACATTTGGGGATGACCCACCATGCTGTTAAGTTTGTATTCCACTCAGAAATTGCTGAAGTCAGCAGTCCCACTAGACATTACGGCATAATAGTAGAAATCAAGGGTCTTGTGCTGCAAATACATGTTGTTCAGCTTGGTATTTATCATTCTCCCGGTGCCTCTGTACTAAATAGTGTTACCCTAGCTACAATGCTAATGTTGCTAGGAGTAGATTTCAGAGACTCAAAAAGTGTTTTTGTACGAAACCTGGTAGCTGAATCTATATGCTGATATTTCACCAAGCGAAGAAACCTATCCATTTGGTCTGTTCTGGTCTGAGGTCAGTTTGTTATAGTTCTGGAAATTCAGAAACACAAATAGGCTCAATTCAAGCAGTGGTTAACAGCGATTGGCGGTGCCCACAAAGGTCAGCGCAGCTCAGGACAAAGTTCAATAAATTGACTATTATTGATTTTTTAAAATTGATTTGTCCATGCCAAACCTGTTTTTCTGCAAACAAAAAGTAATGTGAATATACCATTACTTTTCGTTCAACGGCAGCTAATGAGTCATCAGCAGCTCTTGTGTTCCTCCTAAATTTGAGAAAGGACAGGTCTGGCTAGCATTAGCTCTCTTGTTGGTCCAGAGGTGGTGATGGTAAATGACCAGAATGTTAAAACGCACAGTAACAGATCCTGCACTGTTGTGCTGAGGCGACTGTTATAGTAAATGACTATTTTTTGATCCTGAAGTCATCTGAAAAAATTAACATAAATATAGCCTAATAACAGCACCTGTATTGTGTGACCACAGAGAGGGTTAGAGAAGCAACAAAGCTGCTACACAGCCCCTGCATTATGGGGCTTGTGGCATTACGGGCCACAATGAAACCAGTATTTCTGCCCATTCATTTGTCTGACAACAGGACCAGAAAACTAAACAAATGAGAGCAGTTAAAAAAACAAGTGTATGTGTGTACATTAAAACACAAGTGTTGGTGATGATTGGGAGGACTATCTGCCACACTGGTCAACATGTTGGCTGTCATCAACAGTACTTTGATTTCTGAACTAACGAGGAACAGCAATAGATTTAGCCATTTTTTTCCACTGATTATGGGTTCCAGTGTGGTTGAAGTTCTTTATTGAAATGCCTGAAAACATGTAGTGTTAAACAGCGTTTCCAGATTTAGCTGGCTTAGCGTAGATAACATAGACACCGTGACATATTTTCCATAAGGTTTTCTGTCGTTAGCAGTAAGGTTTTATAAATCATTGATGAAAATTTATAGTGAAAATAATTTTAATTTCACCTATTAGGGAGTGCTACTGGGCGATAGCCTTCATTATTTCCCAGATTCCCTTGCAGGATATGACGGATAGCAGTTTATCAGACCAATGGGAGAGCAGCAGAGAGAATCCCTGCCCTTGGAAAATTTGTCCATTTACTGTAATGACCAAACTCAGAAAAACTGAGAAGCCTAAAGACAAACAGTGAAATGTAAAGAAAAATTTGGAAGTGCAAAGGAAAAACTGTGACTTTCAAACAAAAAATAAGAAATGCAAACAAAAATAAAAAATAATACAAGCTGTGAATTTAGATCCAAATCATATTTCTTTGCATTTCACATATTGCTCTTTGCCTTATTTTTGAATGATAGTAATTTGGGGTTGTAGCTTATGTTGGAAGGTTTACAATTCCACATTTGTTTGTGTTTTAATAAACACAAAATTAAGTCCATAATGGTTAACTGCATGTGTGGCTGCTGAAAATTAAGCAATATAGCAAACAAATTTTAAAGCTCTCACATACAAATATTGTACCAATCAAATTACCAGTACCAACATTGTCAGTCTGAACCAAAAATGTACGCCCCCTGGAGAACACTAAAGTAGGAGGTGCAGCCACTGGTCAAAAAAAAATAAAACTTAATTTTTTTCTTTTTGGTAATTACAATTCTGAGTGAGCAGACACAAATCAAAACAAACACTAAGGATATATGTACTGATTTTTCTTTTTAGAAATTTAGTTGGACTTTAAAGGAATGTCAAAGAATGACTCTAGCAAGTGACAGACTGCAAGTATAGTGGATCCTTATGTGAGAAGAAACAGCCTCAAGAAAAAGAAAGGAGAAATTGTAATGAGACAGATTGAGAAAGAGTAAAACTGAGGAAGGAAGAGATGGATTTATCAGCTGTGTTGCCCTGGTAACCACAGCCAGGAAACAGCAGGACTGTTTTATTTTCATTTTTTCTTTTTTTTTCTTGGCGTTTGCAGGGATAATCCTGGATGTGACATCAGGGCCTCACTGTCTAATGCTTGTGTGTGACAACAATCTGCCAGACAGCTACAAGCAGCAGTCATAATCTGAAATATGGAACAAGGCAGCTGGTGCCTTGACATTTAAAGGAGTCGGGTTTCTGGCACGTGGTGTGAGCCCACTGTACGGCTTGCAGGGTACGAAGGGCAGAAAACGTGCTGGACGCCTGGCTTTCTGTCTGTTCTGTTTAAACTGCTGATGGATGCAAATACTCCATTTGAGGAGGGATTTGTGTAGAAAAATACCTGTGTACAGACACATTTGAGCTACAAGAGAGCGAATTACAATATGTGTGTTTGATATGAAGCTAGAGTAGACAACTTGGACATTGGACGCTTCAGATGCTAATACTTTTATTTTTAATATGGTATAACTCTCTACAAAACAATTGCCACTTGTCGCTGGAAAATGGCGAGAGCGTTCAGAGTGAACTGAAACATTAAAGTTGTAGAACTGTAAAGCTGTAAAATGAACACAATGAGCTAAAGGATGCTAAAATGCTCTGTAGAGCTGAGGGTAGTTGTATTGCAGTCCATGCTCACAGATTTGCTAATGACTTCTTTCTTCAGAGAACAAGGAATGGAGCAAATTTACAAACAGTGCATGGACTGCAAATTCAAGAGCACAGTTTATAAACCTCCATAAGGCCCAAATGGCAACATGAGGTATCTGAATATATTGTTTAACTCTGATTTAATCACAGTATCACCTGTGTTGTTCCTACTCTTCAACAGGACAAAAAACAAAAAAACAGTAAAAAGGTGAGGGGGTCCGTCCATTCCACAAAAAAACACCATCAGTTTCCAATGGTGGAAAATGTCTATATCCCTTCTTTCTTTTACACTGCATATTCACTGTCCTGCCAAAACTCAGTTCAACTACACCAATTTTTCAGTGTCAAGCTGACAAAATGCGGGATATGAGGGAATTTTACATATTATCCTCTGACAGCCTTATGTAACTCCTAGGCGTGTGTGAGGAATAATCCTCTCAGAGAGGAGAAGAGTTACCTTAATAGGAAACAAAACACAGTTTGTACTTGTGGAAACATTAATCGAGGCTCGGCTATAGGAAAAAAAAAAAATTCACAGTATATTTTTAACATCTTTTGCTTAATGAAAACTGAAAGCTTTTGGTGCAGACACACTCACAAATGTGCTACCTATAAAATTTCACAACATCTCCAAAAAGCTTGGAGCCATTAGGCCTGGGCAGCGATCTCTTCTTCAGACACCTGGGAGACTGAGAGGCTGGCATTGACGTAACCCATCATACACCTGACGATCAAACAAAAAATAATTTTATCCAGCACTTACAGTATCTAAAAACATTAGATATCAGTATAACAAAAAAACAGAGAAAAAAACAAACAAAAAAATAACATTCCTACACAAAGAAACATGAACTAAACTAAACAAATGAACTGTTAGATTATCACTCACCCCTCTCCTGCTCGGCCTTGACCAGCACAGGGTCCAAACAAGGCGAGGGATGAAGTCTGAGGTAACAGCAATGCCTTACCAGATCCCTGCCACATACACATGTATTCAATTTTACGACAAAGTCATATAAACCAGTAAAACAATCTTTTCTGACTGGGAAAAAACTATAACATAAATGTACCATATTTCATTTAACTATGTCTCTGGCTTGAGATGGCAGAGGTCGCTGCCACTCTGTGACAAACTTGCAAGTCTAAACGAATCTCAATGATGCTGTTGAGCAACACCTAGAGAGGGGCCAAAGGGAAAGCTGCCACAGAGATGGTGGTGAGGCCGAACCTAAAACTGAAAACAATACAAGCACCAAAATCCTTCAGTACCAGTTCCTTCAGGTGTACATCGTGGGTAACGTGTTAGCCAACAGTTGCGTATTAACACATCCAGCAGATATGGAGCCACATTAGTATTCATTTTGAGTGTTTTTGCCTATCTGACAAATTAAAATCCAATATACTCTTCTTTTAGCTCTGTTATGGGCTCTGCTAACTCCTGAGGGAAATAGCTGGCTCTATTAACTGCTAAATGCTCTGCTATGTTCACCAGCTAGTTGATAACTTTGTTTGTCTGTTGTTTGGTGCTGGAAAGGTAGTGTACATTAGTTTTATCAGAGCTTTTTCACTGAAAATAGCTGCCTTCTTCTGCCAAAAATGAAGCTGATGAGGGAATTAAAACAGTAAAGTTCAGGGCTCAAAAACCACAAAAATGAGCTGGAGCGCTGAAAAGGAACTGCAGAGTTGGATGATTATTCTCTCTGGATTTGTCATTACAAACGATCCCCATCACATCATACCATAATTTCTTTCCTTGTTCACTTAAAAATATTGAATACGATGAAATATTATAAATATTATAAATGAATATATAATAAATATATATTGAAATATTAATAGACAGTGGTGAGCAGGTGGAAAAGCCTGAATTCAATTCACTGCAAATCAGTGTCACCATTATATAACACAGACTGCAGCTGCTCAGTCACCAAATTAAAAAATGTATTATTGTTGAAAAATTGTATTATAGAAGATTAAATTGTAGCATGCATTTGGGATAACCTTAAAAATATAAACCTGATATTAAAGGTTGTGGCACTAACATGAGTAAGGTTTTTATCAGTACTAAACATGTACAGAACCTGTATGTATTGCGCTTGAGGTGCAACATACTCATCTCCAAGTATTCATCAAAGTGTATGCATTCACTGGATGCAGGTTGTAATCCCTCTCCCACTGTGGGAAACTGACCTTTGCATTCTGTCCATTCCTTTTCTTCCGCCTCCGCCACATCCACCAGTTCTGGATCAACCTAAAAAAACAACAGAGCAAACATACAGCAGAAATGGCAGAAACCATTGATTTCGTATGGAAACAAGCAGAGTGTTGCTATGGCGGGACCTTCTGCCATCTGCAACCAGTGCCAAGCCATACGAGGGTCTGAAGGAAGAGAATGCAGTCGCAGCCATCAAAAGCACCAGACCATTGTGTTAAAATTGAAAAATACTAAGTAGAAGGTTAGCAAAAACAGCGTAAACTCCTGTAAATGATGAATCTCAATCAGTATATTTTTGAAAATTTGCATGGTTTCATACACTCCCACTCAAGGACAGGGGCTGTGGGAGGTGGACTGTCCACCTCTGATTGGAGGGCATAATCATTTTTTAAACAAATTTCATGTTGTAAATAAGTCTCAAATGGCTGACTCTTTGTAAGCATTGGCCTTGCAAGGTTCAGGATAATTCAAAACAGTAGATAGTGTGTTGAGCCATTTTCAACCCATGAAATGCAGATTTTTACAACTTTGGTAATAAATGTCAATATCAACATCAGCACTGATGTGTATCATCAAAGTACAGTCATATCATTTAGTTTATACCTCAAAAAACATGTTAAGGTGTGCAGTACCTCTTTAAATAAATATTCTCAAATTTGGGTGCCCTTTTCTTGATAAAACGCTCTACCCACACAGGTGTTTTCAATTACTCTTGCTGATTAGACCTCTAGTCAGGTTGTAGCCAAGTGGAGCTATGCCTGGAATCACATAATTAATGTCCAAACTCAATGAGAATGCTACCAGGGTAAGTTGTCCTACCCTGACAGGTGCAAGAAAACAGGAAAGATGTCTGCCGAGCTCAGTCTGCACACACCCACACAGTCTTGAGAAGAGATCTAATCAAGCAACATAAGTGAAAACATCTGTGTGGGTGAACTGTGGGTGCATAGAGGCTACAAGGAGTTTATATGGAAACTATCACTAAGCTTCTATATTTCAGCCAAATAACCACATTCTCTCGATGTGTCCAAATCCCATACCACATTGTATACAGTACAGTTTGTGCCATGTGCTAAACTTTGTAGTATTCTTCAACACTTTTGGTGTTGGTGTATAACAAATAAACATAATTTACCATTTTATACTCACAAGAAATCAATCAAATCAATCAAAACAGAGAGCATAATGTTCACACTGGAAAAGTGACAAAACTAGGTATACCTAGAAAGTCAGTATGCAAACTAAAAAATGCTTGATTTTTGAGTGTGCTGTTGACGTACACTATTGAAGGAGGAAATGGAAATGGAGAAAGCCACATATAGCTGAAAAAGGTCCAGAAAGATATATTTAAAAAAAAAAACCCAACACATATTTATAAAATCTCTGAAAAAACGTTTAGAAATCTTTTTCTTAAGTGTAATTGGCAGGAGCTTTCCAAAGTTGCAGTGTGATTGACATACAACGGTCCACATAATGTACTGTATCATTTCCTGTACGCATAAATGTATAAGTATGTTAATTTCTTGTATATTACCTCAAAAACAGTTTACTATAATGATTAGTATATAGTACATATGGAGTACAGTTAGTATGTAAAATTTCCATTTTATGGAATGGGTCACAGTGTTTTAAATTTTTGAAGCTGTGAGCAACTCTCCCATCCATTTCCTTTGTGCACTGCATTGTGGAACAATAGTGTACGACAATAGGACACTCAAAACAAGTGTTTTTTATTATGCATACTGAGTATACTTATTCAGTGTGAACACATTACATACACAAAGCCTGCTAGGAATTAGTATATAGTAGGAATGTGCGACATACTTTGTCTGTAGGGCTCAATAAACATCAGTGTGCTGGTAATCTATTGTTTTTCCTTTGCATATTTTATATTCCTTTTCATTTGCATTTTTTTTATTTTCCATAGGATTTTATAGTGTATCATGTATTTAATCAGTGTTTCAAATGGTATGGTTTTATAACCCTGAATAAGGCTTCTTGAAATATTTTTACTACTTTGTTTTGTTGTAACATTAATCTATGACCTTATACTGACAATGTTTTTGTGCACATGGAATAAATTGATTGTTTTTGCATCTGAAGAGCCTTGTCTACTTTTGTTGTCAGTGTGTGGGCATTTTTTTGTGATATAGCTTTTCAGCACAGAAGTACCTTACATGGGCAAGTTTGCAAAGCAAGCTAATTTACATTAAAGCCACAGCACATGCCTATACTGTAACACAAATTTATATTCAGTGGGTTTTTTTTGTAAGCAAGAACACCTTTCAAACATATCCCTGAAGCTTTTAGTAGCTTTGCAAATGCTCATTCAAGGTCCTAAACCCTCCAAGCACAATCATGATTCTGCTTGGCTACAAAAGACTGACCGAGGCTCCACTTGTACTGTACATGTCACATTACAGAGAATTTTTCCATTTGTATACCTGCAGCTGGGGCAACAAGTGGGAGCACATCAGCTCAGCATCTGAAAGTGTCAGCTCAAGCCCTTTGTCCCTTTAGACCCCTTCAGTGTGTTATTTTCCCGCATGTTCCCATTAGTACTGCTGGCAGTAATGCTTACTACTGATGGGGGTTAAGTGCCCGGTGGTTGGGCCTACTGTAATAGATTAATATCCAATTTAGAAATACTCGGCTCTATAATGCTTTGCTGTTATTGTCCCATGGGAATGCAAAATAATTACTTACTTCTTCCAGTTTCCAGTAATTAATGAGGGATAGATAGGCACTAGGCTGACCTGTAAATCTGTCAACCAAGGATAAAATAACAATTTTTAAAATAAAGTCAGTTTTTCCTATTTCAAGTGGTAGGTGGACTATTAATGGAATTTTCAATAGAAAACAAAAAGCATCTGTCTGGTATCTGTGTCCAGTCTTACTAAGATAACACACACAATTACATTTCTGTTTCATCCAAAGAGCTCATTGAGTTTTGTCAGTGAATTTATTTTTGAAGGAAACAGCTTTTCACTTAAACTCATCTTGACTATGACAGGATACCCACCAAAACAAAATTATTCTATCATCATGCACTCTACATGTATCTCTCTCCTGTAGTAAAGCCTCCCTATTGGGCGTGGGGGTAAGCTGTAAAAAATATTTTTTATGTTGTCCACACTGTATTAAAATCCCTTCATGGCCTTGCTCATGATACTCTCATTCAATTTCCCAAACAGATCACTGTCTCGCTTACATTAACTGTTCCTTGCACCAGGATAAAAATCCTAAAGTGAGGCTAGACCTAATTTATACACCTGCTCAAACTCTCAACCTCCCTTAAAATTTGAAGATTATGCACTTTTGTCAACTTTTGAAAGAAAATCTAAGAGCTTTTACCTAGGATCTCATGGTATTCCTCCCCTCTCCTCTTTACTGTTATTTATCATTTTTAAAAATTTGTTATTAAATATCTTTTATCTGTCTTTTCTCTTACTTCAGTTTTTAATGTTTCTGCTTTCATCACCTGTCTTTCACTGCATTTATTTTTCATCTTTTTTACTGAGCAAATTGTATTACATTTGAATGAAATAGCCTATATTATTGTTATCATTATTATTTTGATAATCTATTGTTATTGCAATAAAACTGAAATTTACAATGTAAACATTCCCCCTCAGCATTGGCATCTGTTTTACTCTATATGTGTGTTCAGCATGACTTTCTCACCTTCCCAAAAAGAAGGCGATGTAGAAAATTGAACTGTTGAGGTTGACAAAATGAAAACAGAACATCTTGAGAGTAAAGCTGCTCCTACTCTGATTCTGTCCTTGGCTGCTCTGTGGATGTACAGAGAGAGAAGGAAGGAACAGTGAGATAAACTAATAAAATGAGATATACTTCACAATTCTTTCACCTGTTCCACACATGCATGCAGACCTTACATACGTAGAGTAATGTGACCAATGGGACTACCACATATTCTACTGAGATTAGTTTGGATGACAATTACAGCTGATTGGTGAAAATGAGTTGGACCAAAGTCATCTGACCCCAATATTGTTTTCAATACTGAGCCAACACCAATGTAATGTAATTACAGTGATAATTAATTCTGCATTAAAAACACGTCAAGAATACTAGATCTGCTGGTGTGGTCAACTTACCTAAATTAGTGAGAAGAAGAGCAACTTTTTCATAGAGCTATAAAAAAATACAAGGTTGGAGGCCATTAGTAAGGGAGGAAGTTAAATCTATTATAAATTTATTGTCGCTTAACAGCCGAGTTACTTGTATTTTGTATTTTTGTATCTTGGTTGTGATGTGTTGTGATTATCACCGCCTGGAATTCAATAGTTGCTCAACCTTTTTATGTCCGACTTCATCTCCGCAATGCCACTGTTGATGGACAGCAAAAAACTATCCACATTGAGGAGCATAATGCAGAAGTTGATGCCGACTGCTGTGTCCGTGGTCACCACCAGAGAGTTGTTCCTGATGAGAGTCCAGCCAAAGGGAGCAAAGGCGCTGACGGTGATCCCATGGTAAATGACGATGACAAACACAGTGGTAACACCAGTATCTGTGACATCATAGTGACATGCAAAAATGATTATTACTGCAAATAGCAATAAATATCATATTTACATTTCACTTACACCATAAAAATTACATACAGATGGAACAATATAAAATACTGTAGGTAGATAACCAGAGCATAAAAATGTAAAACACATTCTTTTATATACTTTATTTAACCAGGTAAAAGTCTCATTGGGCTTTAAAATCTCTTACAAGAGTGACCCAGCCAAGAAAGCAGCATGTATATTTTTACAAGAATAAACACAAATAATACAAACAGAAAAACACACTACAAATGAGTGAACAAAATATCAACTGGATAATGCATACAGAAGTATTTGGACAGTGACACAATTTTTGTAATTTTGCCTCTGTACACTACCACAGTGGATTTTAAAAAAAGGCACCAGGATGTGATTTGAAGTGTAGCTTACAGCTGTGATTCAATTTTAACAAAATTATCACCTTAACCGTTTAGGAATTACAGCAGAGTCCCTCACTTCCAGAGGTTCAAAAGTAATTGGACAAGCCAACATAATAGTAAATACAAGGATCATTTTTAATAGGGTGAAAATCCCTTGCAGTCAATGACTGCCTGAAGTCTTGAACCCATGGACATCCTAATTTCTCCCTTGAGATGATTTGCCAGGCTGTTACTGTTACTGTTTGCTTCTTGTTTTTATGGGTCTTTTTGCCCTCAATTACTTCTTCAGTAAGTGAAAAGCATGCTCAATTGGGTTTGGGGTCAGGTGACTGACTTGACCATTGAAGAATATTCCATGTCTTTGCCTTGAGAAGTTCTTGAGTTGCTTTTGCAGTATGTTTTGGGTCATTATCCATCTGTACTGTGAAGCACCATCCTTCAGTTTAGCAGCATTTGGCTGAATCTGAGCAGATAGTATAGCCCTATATACTTGAGAATTCATCCTGCTTTTTCTCTCAGCAGTCACATCTTCAGTAATCACCAATGACCCAGTACTACTGGCAGCCCATGCCATAACACTGCCTCCACCATGTTTGACAGGTGATGTGGTATGCTTTGGATCATGAGCTGTTCCTTTCCTTTTCCACACTCTTCTCCTCCCATCATTCTGGTACAAGTTAATCTTGGTTTCATCTGTCCAGAGAATCTTGTTCCAGAACTGGGCAAGCTTTTTTAGATGTTTACTGGCAAAGTCCAATCTGGCCTTTCTGTTCTTACTCACCAGTGGTTTGCTCCTTGTACTAACCTCTGTATTAACGTTCATGGAGGCATCTCTTGACTGTAGACTCTGACAATGATATGCCTGCCTACTCAAGAGTGTTTTTGACCTAGCTAGATGTTGTGAATGGGGTTTTTTCTTCACCAAAGATAGAAGTCTGTGATTATCCACTTTAGTTGTCTTTTGTGGTCTTCCAGGCCTTTTGGTGTTGCTGAGCTCGCCAGTGCATTCCTTCTTTTTAAGAATGTACCAAATTTTTGGTTTGGCCCCTCCAAAAGTTTCTGCCATCTGTCTGATAGGTTTGTTTTGTTTTTTCAGCCTAATGATGGCCCCCTTCATTTGCATCGATACCTCTCTGGACTTCATACTGAGAGTTCCCATTAACAGCTACCAAATGCAAATTCAACACTCGGAATCAATTCTACACCTTTTATCTACTTAATTTGTCACGAAATAATGAGGGAAAGGCCACACCTGGCCACTAAACTGATTATCAGTCAACTGTACAATTACTTTTGAACCTCTTAAAATGAGGAACTATGTATAAAAATGGCTGTAATTCCTAAATGGTAATTCCTAAATGTGATATGTTTGTTAAACCCCATGAATTAAAGCTACAAGTCTACACTCTAATCACATCTTAATGGTTTTTTTTTTCAAATCCATTGTGGTAGTGTACAAATGCAAAATTGCAAAAATTGCGTCACTGTCTAAATACTTGTACCTAACTGTATATGTGGGCTACATGCACTACAAGGTCAGGGACAGAGATCCAGTTATGATGCGTAAACAGGAAAAAAATTCTCTGAAACAATTTCAGTGAAAAAGTATGAGTAACTACATTGACCAAGAGTATTGCTTTATCGGTTCTTTAATATTGACTTAAATTCCCCATAAACATCAGCTTTGACAATTTTCGGTCCTTCTGGACAATATTCCAGGAAGAAGGGGCAGTCTAATTAAAAGCTTTTTTGCCTAATTCTGTTCTAACTCTGGGGACAAACATTTGTAGAATATTGTGAGAGCACAGGCTGTATTGATTTTGGTTCTTACATATGTATTTACACAGATATGAAGGAGAGATTTATAAAGGGCGAGATTTATATTGGCAAAAGCGAACCAACGCAAAAGTTTGCGGACGTACAGAGATGGCCACTTAAGCAGCAACATACAGTGGTGTATGCTGCTGCTAAAGGGCCAATTTCCATAGCCAATTATAAATCGTAAAGCGCAATAGTATACAGTATCCATCTTTTTTCCTAGCCCGTAGGGACTGAACAACATCAAAGGCAAAATCAATGTGTGGGACTGTGGAAGAAATGATAGACTCCACTAGTGAAATACACTCTCAAAAAAACAGAATTAAGCCCTGGCATAAGTCTTGAGTATTTAAATCATATGTAGACACCAATCAATTAGCTTCATTATATGGGCATCGACTTTGTTAATTTTCCATGAAATTATTACTTAAAAAGGAACAGGGACAAGCTTTTTAAGTTCAATAATTTATCATTTTCTCATTAATTACTTGGTATAATACATTCTCCAATTGTAAAATAATTTCATAATATCACTTTTCATGACAGTGGAGTCTTCAGTTCTTGCTACCTACCATCAGCCTCACTAAACTGCCAGCAAACTATCTTCAGTTGGCCAGAGTGACCTCAGAAAAACACTGCAGAGGGAAATTAACCAACTAGCTGTTTCCGTTAACACTGGCTCTTCTCTTTGATTCTTACTGATTATTTAAACTAAAAAGTTAGCCCAGCTAGCTAGTTAGCCAACTAGCAGCTAGCATGTGCAGCCTTGTTAAGCTACTGGTAAATAAAAGAGAGATTAGTTACTGTTTCTGTGCTTACTTGCAGCAGGTTCTTGTTGGTTGATTCCGAATTTCTCTTGCATTGCTCTTCTCCTATCTAACAAAAGCTAACTGGCTAAAATGAACCTACTTATCTTAGAGGGGGAGGGTCCATGTGATGGCTGAAAGTTGAGGAGGAAGGGAGAGAGTGCTGCAGGGATGAGGCATTTTTGTAGGCCAGTGGCCAATAGGATTTTTCCATTGGCTATGGATTAATGCAGAAAAACTCTTTGAGTAAACAAAAGTTTATGATACTTACACGTTTTGTTCAGCAAGATAATCTTCACAAATGAACACCACTTTTATGATTTTTGAAGCCTAAATACAATGGCCCGACGTAAAACGCCAATTTTAGGCTATAAATGATCAAGCCCACGGTTGCATGACTTCAGCGTCACCACCACTATACTTCCAACTTGTAATTTGGTTTAGCGTGCTTACCTCTTCTACAAAAGCATCTCCTCTTAGAAAGTTAGCCATAGTTTGCTAGAGTGCCAGTCAGCTGTAAAAGCTGACTGGTGAGTAGATCGGTTTTCTTTGTTTGGTGTGATGACGTTTAATGTCCCCAACAACCTCTGTAGTCTAATTTAGCTTCTTGTTAACTTCCTTTTTTAAGACATGTAAAAGCTTTGGCATTTCAGGCATCCAATCAAAAAACCATTCAAATAACCCATCGACTTCAGGACGAGGGAACCAGGAGTGCAAAAATGCTAACTTATTTCTGGCTTTTAGAACTCATTCCTGGAGCACTCTATTAGTGAGAACTCTGTGATCATGAAGTGACATGAAACAAAAGCGACATTACAAATTTATTTATATTTCACAATTTTTTGTTCATTTATATATTTTAATTTATTTATATTTTTATTATCTATGTAATAATGAACACTTTGGGATTCCATATTCATCAGCATTTTTTTGTGCTAAATATTGTGCTTAGCATATAGTTAACTCTGCTTCATTATGTTATAAAAAACACAGGTTTGGCTGCAATACTGTTGCAATACTGAGAAAAGGGATTTTCCCAAAATATAGACAGTATGCAAGAAAATATTTCAGCTGGGTATTTTTTGGCACATTTTAAAGGAGTTAGCATTCAGATTTGCATCTTCAAGTTGACCAATTAACCCATTGTCAATGACACCACTACTTTATAATTAAGCTACATTTGAACTGTACAGGAAGCAATCTTTATATCGAGAAGCTTTTGATGGGACAAACAAAAACTGTAATCAAAGAGGTCACTATCGTCTTGTCTCCTTTTCTGTACAAAGCAGACTGAGACTATGAGTCACTTTAACACCCACAAACAGCAGCCTTTCAAAGAACACTGTAGTTTATTTGAGGGTGTTGATGATGTGAAGAGGATGAAGGAGACTCCGCTGACACTGTCTTGATTGCATATAAAGGTTTATTACAAAGAAGAACAGCATCAAGTCAAGCATCTGCAGATCTGCTTGTGAGAGGGTGTGAAGCCAATGAACCACTCTGAAAATCAGTCTTGACTACCGACTCTTAAATAAGGCAGTTGTTTTCCTAAAAACTGTCACTAACGTATGGTTTCGATCACAAAGCATAAACTTCCTTTCCCAAACTGTGAGGCACCCTCTGAGGACCTTTGACCTAGGGCCTCTATAAACACAGCTCTACATATATAAACATACACCTCAACACATTTAGTAGTTTGAGTATGAATGCTAGACAAGGGTTGAAGGTTGATATGTAACACGGGCAGGAACATTATAAACTCACCAAAATTTCTGACACAACCAAATTACACTGACAACTGTTTAGGGGTTTGAGCTTGTAAGAGCCTTCATTGCAAAAGTGTTACAACTGTGCATTTTCAGTGAGTCATAAAAATATTTAAGACAGACTCATGGTGCAGGCCCTCAGTACAACAATCCCACCTATTTAAATTTATGCCTGTAAACTGAAAAAAGTCTTGAGTAGGCAAAGATTTCTCAAGGGCTGCTGCAAAGGCAGAAATACTGTCATTGTTTGAGCTGAAAATCTTTGGGAGAAGTCAAAGATTCAAAGAGCAAAAAGTTAGCTAAATTAAGCTGCAAATAAAGAATTTTGGATAGAGATATAAATGGCAGAAACGTTGTCTTTTCACTCTTTAATAATTCTTGTCATGACATTCATTATACTTGGAAGGGGACTGACCAAACAGTGCTGGTCACAATACTCCTTACTCCTTATAAGGCTCAATACTCTATTCTCTAAATTTCTGGTAAGATCTTCATGGTAACACTCCCTGAGTTGGTGATTTTCTTTAAGGCTGTATTAACTGATCCGTAGGCCAGCGGAACAACTGTAAACAACATATATTATGGATATATTATCACCTTATAAAATTTTCATGGGGATTGTATTAGCAAACATTTTTATACATTTTTATACATCCAGCAGACAACATTAGCATTCAGTTGGGTTCATGTTTGTGGCTATGAATGTAATGTATGTAAGTAACTCACTTCATTTACTCGCAATATTAATTTGCTGTCAGGGTATATCAGAGCTTGTTTGTTGAAAACGGTGGCCTACTGTTGCTATAAATAAGGTTGATGACGGTAGTGAAGAGTGAAGCAAAACAGTAAAGTTGCAGACTGTAAAACCAAAACAATGAAAGACATGAAAATGCTTTGTAGAGCTGAGGGGAACTGCAGAGTTGGGTGATAATTCTCTGTGGTTATGACACTACGAGCGACACATTTTAAATTATACATAGTCATTTGACCAATTGTTAATGTAAAAATAGAGATAAGTGCAGCTTTAACCTGGCACAGTGGCAGTATCCTGGACAAATGGTCAGAATAACTGTAGCTGCAGTCTTTTGCACTGTGGATCATGAAGACACACATGCAGAATGTTAACACTGCTTCTGTCATTTCAGAATACATTCATTTTACAATACTAAAAAAATTAAATACAGGAAGGAACACTGGAAGTCCAGTTTTCTGTCACTTTTCTCTAGTACACCACAGATCACACTATGCGGTTCTGAAGTCTTTTTAAGTTTTGCTAAATACTATCAACCTGTTGAAGTGAATTGCAACACTGGTAAAAATTAAGTTAATATTTTACTATGCAAGGTCATCACATAGAGCTTTGATGTTGCATTGCTCAACCCTCAAAAGCAGAAACAGTCCGTGTCAGTGTTGCACATCAATCATACACAATAATTTTCCCCTTTAAGGGACAGGAACCAATAGCCCCCATGTGATCCAAAAGGGTGAAGTCATGATCAAGTCCCTCAACTCTATCTTCATTGCATGTTATTGGCTAAGTTCTGACTGATTAATGAAGACTAGTGATACCAGCTGGTTTGATGCCAAAATTATCAGTCTGTGTTCTAACCGTCATGGTGTTTTCTGCTTGGATGTTTACGGAGCATAATGCTCTCACCACCATTTCCACATACAGAGATTGCTCCCAAAGACAGTCATGGAAAGTAAGGTGTTGCTGAACAAAGTCCTAAGGATAGCTTACTTATTCCACACAGGTTAACCTGACTCTACTCAGCAGTATTTCTGCAAGGACGTTGCTCTTATCGGAGGCTTATATCCTCAGTATTAGTTTATTTTCTCTATCTCACCCAAATCCTTGTTGAACATACAGTAGAATAAAATGTTTTGAAGCATTAGCTGTCTGAGAAAGGCATTGCTTCCCACGTGGAGCCAGCAGGGAAGCACACATCTGAGGAATCTTAATGAAGGGATTTGAGCTGATTCACGGGTCCATTTTAACCTAAAACATTTTCATTTGGACAGCAGCATAAACAACAACCTTCAAAACTCAGAAGTGGTAACTGTAAGGTCAGTACTTTAGTGATTTTTTTTTTTAATTGGATAAAAATGTTAAACTGGAATATTTTAAAGTATTTGTAGACATCAGAGTGGGCTTTGCATGTCTTTTCAACTGTGAAAACAACTTTAGTCCTCCACATTGCTCTTCATACAATTTCAAATTTGTTGTGTATACTTGTTCACAAAGGTTAATATTAGTCTGGCATGTTTTTATATGTGTGCTGATTTCTACATGGAAAATGTCATTTGTGTGTGTGTAATTATGCATATATTATTGTTTTACATTCTTTCTCTGTTGTATGTACTTTATTTTAACAAACTAGTAATCTTTTATTGTACTCAGGTTTTTATGTGCCTATATACGTTCGATGTTTTCATGTTTTGTATAATTTTTTTAATCCTTTTTTATACCGTTGTCCTTTAAGTTAAAAAGATCTTATTCAAAGAGAAGTCAGTAGGCTATATAACTTTTGCATTTGCATTTGTCTGTAACTGATTAGAAGAGTTGTTCTTTAACAAGATAACAAAAGTAAGCACTTGGCCTTTTCACTCCAGAATAAACATTTGATATCACACTGTCATGAGTAAATTGTCTTTAAAATAAGATTAAGATCTTTCTAAAATCTTGAATATTTATTTTCACAGCAGTAATGCAGTACATTGAATATTTTTCCTTGAAAAGGCTGCTTCTCAACCTTCACACATGGATTGTTTCTCAACATTGGCATGTTTTAGGTGTTAAATCATTCATTTCAATTCAGTTAATCGATTAATTTATTAGTCAGTTAATGCAGATTACATACTACCAGCTAGTTTAATCTTTGCTGCTTTATTTGTGTTCTTCAAGATTATGATCCGATGAAAGGGGTCAGTCCTGCTCTAGTGATGTTTTTGTTTTGTTGTTCTGCCAGTCATGTTGTTTCTGTGGTAAATTGTATTCTATTAAAGTAATCATGGGTTTTTATGTCTATTTTTTTGTTATTGAGTAATTTTTGATTTCCTTGTCTGGCTCACCCTATGCTTATCTGAGCAGGTGGTAGGTTCGAGATAGGTGAGGCTGAGAAGGAAAATGTCATTCTCTGGTCATTAGTAGGAGAAAAAATGGAAGTTTGCTATGAGGTTGCAGGTTTAATCTGCTGATTTTTTTCCTACACTGTAAGTTGTTTGTTTTACAGTGTTACACAACATTCTGCCCTTTATGTGGGCATTTATATCGCAGCACTCTACTCATAAATACAACATTAGCAAGTACCTCCAAAGGTTTTCAGTGCTTGTATTTCTGTCACATTAACTTCTTTTCAAAGCCAAAGTGAAACAAAATATGAAACAGATCTGATCCTTTTGATATTGCAGTAGACAACATTAATCTTTGCAATATAAGGTAAAACCTCTACCTGGCTGCACAGGGACTCTCCTGAAGTGGAGGCATCTGACTGATGGGATTCCTCCAGAGCCAGAACCTGACTCTGGCCTTTTCCCAGCCAGAGGCCACCCATTGGGAGTCAACATCACAGCTATCATCAGCTGGTACTGTAACATTTCCAATGAATTTCATTATGATTGATATATTCAAAATTAGAGTTGAGCTAGTCTGTAAAAGAGATTTTTGTTAAAGATTTTAGTAACCTAGGCAACCTTTACAATTATTGCCTTCAAATGTAAAAAATAAAATGTTTTGCTTTACAGTTTTACCTCTTCTTGACCTAAATTCAGACCCACTATATCTGTAAATCATCATAAAACATTAATAAGTGTGAAAAAGATCGGGTCTCCACTACAGTGAGGACAATGTCTGAGTATGTCTGAACATTTAAATTATTAACACACACTAATGTAACAGGGTGTGCACTGCTTTCATTAGTAGGCATACTGTAGTGTGAGAGTCACGTCACTTACTATCCATGAATTAAACAATTTTAACATGTTCTCAGTTTGGAATTATGTATATTATCTTATCAAGTATTTAGCTGCTACATCTAAACCCCTGTTCAGGTTTAAAGCAGTCTGATGGCACTGGGATTCAATTTCTAGTGTAGTTTAAAAATCACAAAGTACTTTATATAGCTCATTGTATACACCTTTTAGTAGTTTAAATGCAAATGTCCTGACAGTGTTCGTGTCACACCTCTGCACTAAAGCTACAAAACCATATTTAATTTGTACCCCCTATCGTTCTTCTTTACACTCAACAGTTAACAACACCATCATCGTGCTGGGTGTGTTAACCTTTGCCCTCCAGTTGTGTTTAGTTCTGTCCTTCTTGCTGAGATGTTGGAGATTCGACAACAGAGTAGGGAAGGCTCTTAAACACCCAGACACTGTTAACTTACTAATTGGTGAGCGTTTAATTTGCTGTTACAGTTGTTTTTTCAGGTTGGTTTTAGAATTTTATCAGTCAACAAATTTTGAATGTTGACCATTTAGTCAAATTAATTAATTAATTAAAATAAAATAAAATAAAAACTGCAAATAATGAGACTTTAAAGGTTGTGTAAGTTGTTTTTGAGACATTATTCACAGATTGAGAGGCTTTTTTTAGAACAAGTCTTATTTTGTTGATTTTTATTAATATTGTTTTATAGATATCGAATTCATATTCACTACATATTGAATCAATATGAACTGACTGATATGTAAAGGTCAATGAGCAAATAAGTAGCAGTAAAAGATAGTACATCAGTTTTTTTTACTTAAAACTCTGCAAAGATTTCTTGTAATTGCCACACAGGCATCAGCATACAAGTTCAAATCACATTTTTTATGCCTCTAGCTCTGATTTTGTAGTGAATACAAAATCCATATAATTCAGATTACATATGATTAGATGGCATGAGATCTATTTTATGTGTGGTATTAAGTGAGGGGACCAGTATGAAGTACACAGGATGAAAGCTTTCTCATCTGCCTCGGTATGAAAACTGCCTTGTCAGTTACTTTGTTAAATTGAACTTTGCCAGAGACCATATTGATCAAGTAGTCTATATAAAAAGAGAGAACAGAGTTTTCTCATAATTTGTAGCTCTATATTCTTATTATATATATATATATATATATATATTTTTTTTTTTATGTTAACTTTTCTTTCCTTTGTTTTTCTACAGTCCCCTCAACCTTTCACCCAGACATTTATAAACAAGCCAGCTATCAGCTATTTGATGCTGCTCCTTCCTCCTCTGCAGTGTCTGCAGCAGTTGAAGAATATGAACCCTCCACAAACTCTTTGTTTGCACCTTCTATACCCTGGGACCTTGTTCAGCACTGATCCTCCTGACCCTTTTGGCGTTTACCAAAAGTAATTGAAAATGTGGATGACAGATATATTGGAATGAAATACATCCTTTTTAAACAATGTGTAATCTACATGCAATGTCAGTCAGTTTTTAAATGTAGTGATAACAGTTTGGTTTTAGAGGCCTTTGATGTGTTTTCATCATTTTAATAATAAAAACATTTTCAAAGCTTTCCAGGATATTGCTATTGTGCCACTTATCTATATTTTTATTTTATGTAATAGCTAGAAAGGTAATGCTGAAATGTAAACTGACTTACCCCAAACAGCCATGAATACAGCAAAGAAAACAGTTGCCCCATTGTCGAAAAGATGGGTGAACTGAAATGAAGAAAGGTAGTCCTTAGCATCATGCTAAAAAAATAAATAGAAGCACTGTTCTTTTTAATTTCCCGTTAATAAGCTCATACATCATTTAGAGTAAAAGTTACATACTGATAAACTTAGTTGGTTTGTAACACATTTTTCATGAGTAGAGTATCAAATTGCATTACAACTGTTGAACATTTTGTCCACTTGCTGTGGTGACAGTACTTTGGCGTGGATATAGCTGTCAGACAGTCTCAGGTAGGGGAAGTACTGGTAGTGATAGTGCACACGATGATGTCAGTGCCCTGGCAGATTTCTTTACTGGAGAAAAACAAACATTAAACTCATCAAATTCTACTTGACCTTCTATTACAGCAAAAGTCAAAGTGTATTTGGCCAACATATTAAAACCCCAAAGTAATGCAACTTTGACCTTTCTGAAGAAATGCAAGCACCACGTGTGTGTTTATCCATTCAGTTTTTTAAGTTGTTGAAAAAATGATATTTTGACATTTTATTTCTTTAAAAAAAATAATTTGTCTGCACTTTCTTATTCTACAGCAATGCAGTGTTTCAGAGACTGTCTTGTAAGTGATGACAGAGCACATTTACATTTACGTGTTAAGGATTTAATTTAACCAGAGAATGCTGCACAAGTTTATTTCATTTAAGAGACATCCAAAACTATAAGTTACAAGAGATAATTTCACACTCCATTGCCTTATCTGTAATACCAAATTAGTATTGCATTGAGAAGATTTGCTTGACTTTTCACTAAAGAAATATGGTTATCTGATCTGTACCTACTGAGCATTTGAGCAAGATATACTGTACAAACAACAACATGAAGCAGATAAGGCTTATTCTGCCACAGAAGCTCAAAGTTTTTTAAAAAGTGCTTCCAATACAACTACCAGCTCTTTTTACCAGAGCAGAGAAGAGGTGTGTTTACCTGACGTGGCAGTGGTCCAAAGTGAAGACACCTTAAGGAATACCAGGAAGCCGACCAGAGCTGCAGGAAACAGCATCCTTGTGTACCCGTCAAGCCAGGTAAAGTGTAGGCCTATCTTCTCCCATAATTACCTCCTGAACCAGCAGCAGCTCACAAAAGAAACCAGGAATTCCTCAGTTTAAGCTGAGAAAATTTACTGTTTCTTGTCAAACAGCAGATGTACATTCTGAAGTCTTAAGCTGCAACCTGTCACATCAAAACCAGCTTGTTCACTGGATTGTGATTTTAAAAAATTCTATATGACGGTAATGAAGTATTTATTCTACTGCAGCCTTTCATAATGGTTTTGATTTTAAATATGACATTTTAGCCCCTTTTAGATGTCTAAATGTTGTTACCTGATGAGGTCCAGCGGTTGGTACTTGTACCAAACCCCCCACCAAGCCGAACAATCATACAGTACTCTGGTTCTCTGCTCCATGCATTCGGATGGAGTTTTTGCTATGATAGCACCCCTATCAAAGTAAAAACACACACATACACAGACATGTATCAACATACTCTAAAAACTTTATATAATAGTGTAATATCAGTGAATGGAAGTACCCCTCTTTACACATCAACAACCTCATACATGTTCTGACATGTATGTGGTCAGTGATGACTTCAAAACAGGTGACAGAATTAAATTAATGAATGGCTTTATGGAAATCAGCTAAATTACCTCATGAAAAGGGAAAGTTGCTTCATATGAATTCTTGCTCAAAAGATGATTAAAACCTGGAATCAAAAAGAGAGCATCCTGAAAAAGGAGAAACGCATGTCTGATCCTGTCAGTCAAGCTGTGTAGCAGATACTAGGGAAGTCACGTTTTATTTGAAAGCTGTCTGTGCAAATTAAAAGATTTTAATGATCTCCCTCTAGCTTCCATTTTCCTTCAGTTTCAAATATTTATGTCCTTTGCTGTAACGCCCAGAGAAAAACTCACCAATCTTACTTTTACCCTCCTCATATTTGACCCTCTGGAGGATGTGGTGGATGATACGACTTCTGGTGGCGTTGTTAAAAAAAGTGTCCTTGTTGTGGATGATGAAACTGCAGTAAAACGAGCCAGCTATCACAAATCTGTCCACTGTGAATGAATTGTGTTTGTGTGTGTGTATTAAATGTACAAAAGAGGAAATTGAAAATGAACCAGCCAGCAATGTAAGATTAAGTTAAAGTCACCTCCCAGTGGCTGAGTTTTTAAAGGGCAGTTCTGTGAAACTCACTGATGTATCCTCAATCGACTGAAGGGGGTGGTAAAGCTCTCGTTCTCTTCTAGGTCAGGCAGGTTATTGTCGTCAAACTTCCAGGGCTTGCGGGGAAGCCAACCATGAAATTTGTTGAGCTGCCACATTACAATTTTGCTTTGTCAACCGATCCTAATGTTGCCTCTTTGACTGAACCTATTCATGAACTTGTGCCGTCTGTGCATGTAAAAAATTTTCCTCCTGGAAAAAGATTTTCTTCCTGAAATATGGAAGGTTGAGAATAATTAACTTAATACAGGGAGAAGCTTCAGTAATGAGGATAATAATAACGGATGATAGAACTACTACCATTACTAATCCTGCTGTTATTGTAGCTACAAGTAGTAGTTCTACTAGTTATGTCATTCCCATAACAAATATTGCTGCTTATAATAATAATGATAGTACTACTAATAATACAAACATTTTTTTGACCACTAGTAGCAATATGGGGCAATGTTTTTATGAGTGGGTCCCTGTTTTGTTTGTATTATGTGGTTGACACAATACAGATTCCTGCCTCTGGTTTTATGATATTCCACTGATTGACAGTTGATCACGGTAATGCACAAAGAAGTGCAACAATGCACCAACAAAGGCAATGAAGAAGAAGACTGCAAGCTAGCAAACATGAATGTAAACGATGCAGGATTTAAAATATTCAGAAGAAAATCAGCTGTGCAACTGTTTTAAAATGTTAAGACAATAGACACACTGAATGTTAACATAACTTTTCTATTATTCAACATTAATATGTTTCCTGAGATCTGCTGTTTTCCTCACCTGTTTGTACTGGCTAACAGAGTAGGAGTCAGTGTTAAGGTACATAAATCAGGAGCTAAAAGGAAAGAAACCTAAAAATAACAAAAGAACTCCACAGAAGGGACACACAAAAGTGGGCTGATGAAGAAGACAAGAACAGTTATCTGCCTGTGCATACTGTATATCATGATGACCTTGATACTACTGCATTAGTAGATAGCGCTGAAGTTAACACACTCACACACACAAACACGCACAGATCACAACAAACACATTTTCCACTATTTCAATTGACACTTGACTGAGAAAATTGCCAACAGTACATTTGTTTTCGCTCTAACAGTGGTAGCTCAATGATGAACAGCCACAACAACACTCCACTGTCAGACCTTGCAAGACTGGGAACAAAGGCTCAGAGCATATAAAAATTTCAGCACTTTGGCCACTGAGATTACATGCATTATAGGATTGAGCACTAAACTGCTTCTTCATACATACCGGTATTGATGTTGCTCATGTTGCAAACTAATGCAGCTGCAGGTTTGCCAGCAAATCACAGCTCACAGTGCAGGAACCTACCAAGCTTCTCATTTATTTGCATTTTCAGTTTTTAAAGAGTTGGGCTAGTTTTGCTGTACAACTCGGCCTGAACAGTAAGAGCAGATATGTTTTTCTTCATGGCAGATATGGGATCCATTTTGCAGTTGGAGCCCCCTGGTCATAGCCTCTATGCTGCTGAGGTCCCCTTGACAAACACTAAATTCCTATCAACTGATCCCATGATTCTAGCTGAGGGCAGGAGAAAAACACAATACATTAATAAATACTTTTTAGATTAATTCATTCTTAATTTCATGACTCAAGTGAATATCCCATTTAATGGTTGCACCTTTTCAAATCTCAATATCTGCTTGCTTTTCTACATAACATGATGCTATAAATTGAAACATCCCATTTTTTTGGACTGGTAACCAGAAATAATAACCAATTTTAAAGCGCCTCCACTCAATATTTTTATATAAACAACGGATAAAATGATGACGTGTAGTTATGAACCGATAGACAATTTTGACCTAACTCTGAAGCGCTGTGGATCTTAGCAGTTTGTTATAGCATCTTTTAGCTCATTGTTTTAGTTTTACGGTCTGCAACTTTACTGTTTCAGTCTCACCACTCTCATCAATGTTGTCTCCAGCCAAAGCAGGCAGCTATTTTTCAGAAAAAATGGGAATGCTACTTCTGAGATGTACTGTGCAGTTTGGAGCTGGAGAGAATTCCTGTCCTGAGCAGTGCAGTTTCCATACCAGAATGTGATGGAACTGGTAAGGACAGTCTCAAACGTACAGCTGTAGTAGCTGCTGAGAATTTTGGTTGGCATACCAAATTTCCTCAGTCTTCTTAGAAAGAATGTAAAAACAACATTATTTTTCTTTTAGCTCTTTTTTTAGTTTCCAAAAACTCCTGAAATATCTGGCTCTATAGCCACTAAATACTACACTTTGTTGCTGCACAGCTGCCTGCTGCTGCTGGAAACAATATTCATGAGAGTGGCGTGAGTGAATCAAATCAGTTAAGTCGCTGGCCATAAAACCAAAACAATTAGCTGAGAGATGCTAAATCGCTCCGTAGCGCTAAGGAGAACTACAGAGTATTTTAATTTTCTCTGTGGCATTGTCATTAAGAACAACGCCTTTTACATTACACATAGCAGTTTGAACCATTGCTCATAATAAAATACTTATTAGTGCAGCTTTAATCTAAGTTTTAAGAAGGCGCTTTAAAGGCAGAAGGGGTAGTCTCTTAATCATTTTATTGACACACAATTAAGTTCCTTGACTGTTGAGCAGACCCATTTCAGCCTTAAATGGCAACCATTACGTTAGGGAATTGGGAGGTAACTAGTTTAACTATAAGTAAAACTTTGTTTGTAAGCAAGCTATTTCGAAGGAGTGAATAAATTCACTTCATTAGACCAGACTCAATTTTGGCAATACAAGGCACTTTGAAGACGCTAGGTACTTCACAAGCGGAAAGATCAATTAAAAAGTGGACAGGAGTACACTTTGGATTTCTGCAACACCCAGTTTTTGCCTATCCAAGCCAGATTTATACATCAATGTTGACACACTGAAAAGTTTACATCCTGATAAATGTTGACTGGGAATGTCATTTTTATAAGCAAAGCATATCACAGATTGCGGTTGTAAGTTGTTCTTGCTGTCGTTCGCATTTATCAGAATTTAAATTCTCTGCAAGGAACAGTTCATTAGCAAGCAAGGAACCAACGGCAAAAGCAGGGGTTTACTGGTGTTACTTACTCATATTCAAAAAGGTTAATCTCAAACATGCAGTACAAATATGTTATTAAAAACTGAATAACCTCCATGTTTGAACAAGGATAGTCTTTTAGTACCTCTTTGTAAATCAACTTGACGTGACCACATACAAGGCGCTAGGGGTTCATTGTACTTAGTTGTGTGTTCACACTTCCCTGTTCCACACTTCCAACTGGGAGCTGCCTGGTACCACTACCAGTGACCTTTCTGACATACATGCCAGTGTTAAATCTGAACATATTAAGATATGAAAAGTGTACAAAAATTTCAGGCCCTTTTGGTGGTGGGTCTCGCCAAGGGGGAGGCACACTGTATTGAGTGCTGGAGTCTAGGGCTTCAGCTGAGGATTCCTCCATGATATCTGCCTTCCCACAGGAGGGCAGGGCGAGAGGTCTGTCTGCTGCCTGGTAGCCGGAGGCCAAGGGCTGCAGCGGGACCTTGTGTCGTTGGGGTTCTGCTGTTGGTGCTCACACCCATGTAGACATAACTCAAATCTAAAGTTTAGGACACAGACAACTTCATTTCACTTTGTGTCTGAATTTTTAAATATAATTTGAAATAGAAAGGGAAGCAAGGTTTTGGGGAGCATGAAGGGAATGACATCTGGCCAACATTTCAGCCAGACTTACAGCCATTGTAATTGTCGTGATACGTCCCTCAGTCAAGGGACGCTCTGACATTTTCTTGACATTTCTCTAATAGTAGAGACACCAAAACCAAAAGTATATTCCTTAAAAGGGTTTGATGTGGCTGACAGTAAAGAAAAGAGCTAACAGTCAGTTCTGAAAGCCAGAAATATCAGCAACTGGCCAGGAGTTCACTGAATCATTGATATTGATCAGAAACTCATTGAACACTGTCATAGCCGACAGTGAGTTTGTGTATACAGTTATTGTTCATGGATAATTACTGAGTTGTCACCATTCAGATAAGACCTGTACCCCAGCACTATAGGCTGAACAATCTGTATGGGAACGTCAAAATTTATGGTTTAAAAAAACTACAATATTTATAGATTAGAGCAGCTTTAACGAAAATATTCACAGTAAGTGAATATTTGCCATTGTTTAAAATTAAAATTATAAAAGGTAGAATGAAAAATGAAGAAGCAGGAATAGAGAGAGTGAGAAAGTGTCAGAAAGAAAGATATGTGAAAGAAAATGACAGCTCAGTAACTTTTATTTCCTAAACAAGCATTAATTTTGAAAGACCTTGAAAAAGAGACACACACCCCCTGGGGACACACAAACTAATTGGGTCTATTTGTCAACGAGATGGTATCCTGTGGGGGAAGAAATTTTTCAAAGCTTAGCAAAATGGCTAAATCAGTTTTCTCTAAATAGGTCTGTGTCTCTTACTTTCAGTCCTCCGACAGCAGGAAGAATTCAGTAGAGGGTGGCTCCTGTCTTCAAGGTCTGTGTACTGAATCTTTGTTTGTGACAGCAGATGTAACTCAGCTAAATTCTGCTTGGCTGTAGTATCAGGGACAGAGATAGAGGTTGGGGAAGCATCTTACCTCACCATTGAGATCAGCCATTTATGCTTCGGAACACTGGACATTAGTGAAAAAAAATCAGTGCTCACCATCTTCCTCCTTTACTCAGAGTGGTAGTAAACATTTCATTATGTTGGGGTTTAAATAACCAAACTGGAGAGGGTGGGCTGAGAAACGTTGGCATGAATCTGAATTTATCCAAAGACGAAGTTGACAACACATGCAGTGGAATTTTTTTTTTTTTTTCCAAGAAGTTGAATTAAGCTCATGGTTTAATGTACTGTATGTAAATGAAACAGAGCCTGGTAATTAACAGACTAAGAGATTATTCAGTGTGTTATTTTGCACTTCTTACACACACGTAATAACTTTGGGGATGAGCAACACTGGCTTGTTAACTTCACTTCTCTGTATTCAAGAAACTCACTGACCACGACCAAAGGAAGAGAGAATTGATTACTTGAAGACTTGACACATTACATAGTGTAATAGCCTACATCTGTAACCAAAACAACAACTGAGGCCACATGATACTAAAGCTTTGGCAGCAAAATGACAGACTGTTCTCTTTAGGTACGCATTACAACTTATGGTGTTTCATTAGCAATTTGATAGGACGTTGATTTTTTTTCCCCAATTACCTGCCCTCACTCACAACATTCACAAAATTAAAAATTTTGGAAATATAAACAACTTACAAGCTGTACATGAAGTTGTAAATACAAACAGTAACTCTGACTTTCCCAGTTCTGACATGCAGCTGACCTTTGAATTCTTCAAAATGGCAGACTGTCCATTTGCCAGCATATAATCAAACGTTCACTACATTTAATTCACTACAGGCAGTATTATTACCCACTAAATGATTTCCCTTTTAGCATTTATTGTTGGAAAAAAAAACAATAAAGATGAATGACTGTTCCTAACATCCTTGACATATACAGACAGTAAACCTTCCCATGGCCCACAGTGGGAATGACTGTAGTTCATGGAAAATTGGCCGCTCTGATTTATAACAAAAAAAGGGAAAATAGTAGAATACTTGTCAAAGATGCATCAATTGAGTTTTTAATGGTTGCTATTGGGAAGAAGATAATTGACTAAAAAGCCTTGTTACGCTTGCAGACAATTGACTATTTACATATCCATCAGGCAGGGATCAACATTAGCATTCATTTGTCCACCTGGTAAAAATAAGCCCAATAATGGGTCTGTAGATGTAAAAATTACAAATCATTTTGTTGATTTAATAATTTTGTTCAGTTCAGTTCTAAGATTCATAGTCCGTGGCTATGTAATTTATTCTTTCACTGTTTCTTTTGTGGTTCAAAAAGATCACATTCCACATAACCGCAATGTCCATGATCCGGCACCAGTCAGGCGTCTTTGTTGCATGTCATACCCCTCTCTCTCACCCCTTATTTCCGGGTCGACAGTACCTCTTTACTACTAAATATCCACTAAAAGAGAGTCAAAAAAGTCGAATAATTTTGACAACGAAAGATGCGAATTTGCCCGGATGGTGCAAACTGATACAAAGACATAGCCTCTTGGGTTTGGTTGTTTCAACCTAAGTTAAAAATTTGCACTCATCTGTACAGAGATGAGAGGAGAACAAGAGAGACTGAAATGAAAAAAAAAAAAACGAAACAAATGGAGTTTCTTCTGAGTTCTGAGTCCAGTCAGAGGAAGACTTGAACAAAAACACACACACAGGCCAACTCACACTCTGTGGGTCCACTGCTTACAGGTAACATCTGTACAGTTTGTATACTGGCTGTTTGGGGCGAATAAACACAGACTGCACAAGCAGTCCAGCTGTGAAATTTGTCAAATGACGTAAGGTGAAAATTTGTTTTGTTTTTTTCTGAACACACTGTGCTGACAGTAACCCTGATGATGTCATCAAGGTAAACTTTGCAGGGGTTTTTGGACTTCAGATTTTTAGCAAAAAGCCTACTGTAAGTTAATAATGAGACTTCAAGTTGGACTTGGCTGCTAACCTGGCAGAAAATCTCTAACAAAAGATGATACTGACTTGCATTGTGGGAAGCGTAGATCCAGTTTTTTTTTTTAGCTTGACCCACACTGTTAATTACTCATCCAATCATCCTACAGTGTCCCAACATAAGCAACAGGACATTAGGTATAAAATATAAGGACCATTGTCACATCCAATTAGGTTTGATGAACAGTTAATTGATTGTGGGTTTCTACTCATTTCATTATGAAATTTCAACAATATTTTATTGGATAAATGAAGCCATATTTTTATCTTGGTGCTTTTAGTTGGTGTGAGAGACAAAAACAAAACAAAAAATATTCAGCTAAAAAACATTCAATAACAACATGGTTCCTTGTGTAACACAACCAAACCTGGAGATGCTAGCACTGAGAAGAGAATAAAAGATTACAGGGTGAACAGGAAGAAAAAAATTAGGCAGTGGGGGTTTGTGTGATGTGTTGCAAAGGGGATCAGGTGTCAGTCAATTGTGAGGTGGAATCATCGTTTCACCTGAATGCATCGTCCAACATTTTGTTCCTGATGGCAGCAGTGGAGATTTCGTGCTTGCCGAGCCGCTAGTGGTGCCTGGATGACACGGGCGCAGCACACGCACACTTTTACACACACAGTCCTCAAAGAGGCATGACCCATGTCTTATAACTAATGCATCATGGAGGATGAAGAAGTAGAGTGAAAAATAAACTCACATTTACATTCAAGAGAATGGGGTGTGTGATGTGTGTGTGTGTGTGTGTGTGTGTGTGTGTGTGTCAAGGTCAAATGCTTGCATGGTCACAGGGAACTGCGTGACAGAGATGAAGCAGCAGCATGCTGCTCATGGGCATTCCTAATCAGGAATGGGCCAACCAGAAAAAAGGGCTGGCTGTGTCAGTGTTGCTATAGGCCAGAACAATGACAGTTGGCAGTGATGACGGTATCAGTGCATAGCTCTGAGGGAGACCCAAGGGCACACACAGAGACAGACACACCATAACACACACAAATTTACAAACAAATACATAGATAGGTGCAAATTCAAACAGTACTAACTGTAGTCATTCTCATATCTGTACTGGCCCTGAAAAGATCCCTTCAGTAATAAATTTCAATGGAAGTGATAGGGCACAAAATCCATCTGTCTAAAATGAATCCTTTAATTAAGCTGAAGCTAGTATGAGGCTACAGCAGTCCTACCAATGCAGCTCAGGGAAGACACACCGACTGGCAAAACACAAGTTAGGTAATCTGTATTAAAAACACTGTAGCTTAAAAATATATCTACTTGATTCATCAAACACAGACTGCTGAAGCCTCATGCTAGCATGTTACCATTTTTTCAGTTGAAATCGCTTTAGGAAGGAATACATCTCTTCTGGGCCAGTATGGACAGGAGAAACAACTACTGAGTTGAGAAAAGGCCTGGAAGACCATGGAAGATAACTAAAGTGGATGATGGCGGAAGTCTTTCCTTGGTGAAGAAAAACCCCTTCACAGTATCTAGCCAGTTCAAGAATGCTCTCAAGGTGGTAGGCGTATCATTGTCAAAGTCTACAATCAAGAGATGCCTTCATGAATGTAAATACAGAGGGTTTACCACAAGGTGAAAACCACTGGTAACACTCAAGAACAGAAAGGCCAGAGTAGACTTTGCCAGAAACCCTGTAAAAAAGCCTGCCCAGTTCTGGAACAAGATTCACTGGACAGATGAAACCCAGATAAACTTGTATCAGAATGATGGGAAGAGAATGGATAAGGAAAGGAATGGTTCATGATCCAAATCAGGATGGAGGCAGTGTTATGGCATGGGCATGTATGGCTGCCGATGGAACTGGGTCACTGGTGTTTATTGATGATGTGACTGCTGATAGAAGTAGCAGGATTCATTCTCAAGTGTACAGGGCTATACTATCTGCTCAGATTCAGCCAATTGCTGCAAAACTAATAGGACAGTGCTTCACAGTACAGACTGATAATGACACAAAACATAGTGTGAAAGCAACCCAAGTGCTTCTCAAGGCAAAGACATGGAATATTCTTCAATGACCTGCAAAGGATTTTCATCTAAGCATTAAAAATAATCCATATATTTATAATTATGTGGCTTGTACAATTACTTTGAGCATCTGAAAATGAGGGACTCTGTAAAAAAATGGCTTTAATTCCTAAACAATTAACGCAATATTTTTGTTAACCAATCCAAAAAATACTGAATTAATTTTCATATATGACATACAAAAGCATCAAATAGTCTCATTTGAGAAACTGGAACCAGTGAAAAATGACTGAAATCATGAATCAATTATCAAAATAGTTGCAGATTAATTTTATGTTGATCAATTAATCTGTCAATTGTCTTAGCTCTACAGTGAAATATTACACTGACAACTGTACGTCTTCTCTACAGTACATTTGTTACATGTACAAAATCAGGACTCTAACCTCTGACCCCTTAACTGTCTCTTGTAATGCTGGTCAATAGCTTAACCATAACTGTCAGAAGTATCAAAGTTATCTCTTTATCAATGTTTGGCTCTAGTGGTGGAAGCTGTCAACAGCATATAAAAAAATCCACCATTAAATGTGATCAGGCATTACCCACCATTTTATTGAGAAAAGGAGGCGCTCAGTAACTCAACAGCTGTAATGTCACTCATCTTACTTCTACAAGCTAATGATAATCATATTTTTAAAAAAGCATATTCTTAACTAAAATAATGGTTTAGCACCCACGTTTATGTTTCAGACTGTCACAAGTCAGAGTATAAAAACAGTGTGTCTGACATCCCTGGTACAGTAAGTGAGACTGCACGATGTATAAAATATACAATTTTATACAACCAGTCATTAATACAGTAATAGGAGGTAGAGGTGTAAAGGAAAAACAATTTTAATTTTTTTTAAATTTATATTGATTTGGTTGATGAATTGTCAATTTTCAGGTACAGATTTGTGTTGAGAGTGGTCAGATATGTATGACAGGAGTGTTCATCAGATGGCAGGCCGCACAGATCCTTAGCATCCCTTCATCCATGGTTCACAGGAGAAGAGCAAAGATTAGTTTTCTCTCTGCGCTCTCTGCCTCATGAGGACCCGAAGACTGCTAAACCAGCTCAGCTTGCCTCCGGCCTTCGATTTTATCTCTGCAGCCCTTCTATCTGTTTAATGAGGCCTCTGAGACTTGTGACACAGCACGGTTCAGCTCTGGGCTGGCATGTGTCTGAGCTCAGTGTCTTTTGAAGGTAGACAGGCCAAACATGGCTGCTAATTTAGTTTTTTTTTTTATTCCGCTAAAATCATCATCAAATCATTGGTAAACTTCTGTTAAATATTTTTAACTCAAACAATTTCTTTCAGTATTTCAAAATGGTGTTTACTTCTAATGATCCCACTGACAATTTAAATTTCATGCATTTTTTTTTTTAAAAATACCACTGGTTCAACAGTCAGTAGTTTTTCCACCTTGCACTTTTGACCAAAATCTTCTCCATTTGTCTTAGATGTCTATGACATCTCATCCATGTTGGTTTAAAAGCTGATCTTGAAGGTTCATTACTGACCTTGGAAATAGTACTTTTACAAAAAAGTTCTTAACACATGACCCATTAAGCAGTTATCTGCTGGTGAAAGCCATGTCAAAGTACTAGTTCCAGTCAGTAATGAACCTTGAAATTTAAAATTGAATCCCTTTTCCCAAAACTTTTATTTCTTTATTACTGTTCAGAGGTTTTGATAAAAATGCATTTTTTGACTTTTTAAAGGCAGTTTACTTGGTTGAGCAAAGGTCTGTTTTCTTATGGTTCTCTGGAGATACTGTCCGTCATATCATATACATTTTACATTCTAAAAATGCTGTGTTAGTGAAATTGACATCTCTATGTCAAACCTGCATTGAGCAATGTTCCCTTTTCCTCCTGCTCTCTCTCCCTCTCCCCCCCTCTCTCTTTCTCTCTCAACTCAACTGGCTGAGGCAGATGGCCATCTACCGTGAGCCCAGTTGTGCTCCAGGTTTCTTCCTGTTAAAAGGCAGTTTTTCCTTGCCACTGTTGCCAAGTGCTTGCTTATGGTGGAAATTGTTGGGTCTTTGTAAATAATATTATAAAGAGTATGGTCTCAACCTGCTCTATATAATAGGTGCCTTGTGATGACTTCTGCTATGATTTTGCACTATATAAATAAAATTGACTTGACTTGACATCTTTTAAACTGTAAGACAAATAAATACCACAAATCATCTGACATAGAAAAAAAAGCTGTGAGACTGAAATAATTAACATTAAAGATTTTCTGTTTAATAACGTTAAATATAGTAATCTATTGAATTTAAAATGTGGTTTTCAGCCTGGGAATCAGGGACTGCCAGTGGCCCCTTCTTTGCAAAATATGATGCCTTTTTTGACTGGCCTACGTAAATATAATTTCTTGAGATCAAATTTGCTTTGTCACGTCACCCTCCTCTATTTCTCTGATTTGTGTGTCTGTGTCTATGCTTTGATCGGGTATTGCCAGGCTCTACACTTTATAGACTTGGACTCTGCTGAGACTCCTGTGCAGCAATATGTGTAAATTTAACCTTAAAACTCAGTCAGAACTGGTCGCACCAGCAGGTCAAGATAAGCAAACCAAGGCTCCATTTTTCACAATCAGAAGTAAACTGCACATGTTCCACATTTCTTTAAAACTATGAACTATTAATGCACATTGAGAATGAAATGTCAAAAGTCATAAAGTTGGCATTTGCTTCCTTTTTGTTAATGTATAATTTATTTTAATCGAAGATGAGTGTAAAAGTGGTATTTCAAAAAAGGTCATAGAAGTACTTTATTTTAAACATCCAACCCTGTTGTTTGTAACAACAGTATGGTAACTACTGGCTTAATTTAAACTAAAACTGGTAAAGTTTAGCTAAATGTTTTTTCCACTCCTAACTTTTTATCCCTTTGAACTCCCTTAAATTTCCCCTTTAAGGAATATTTCAACATTTAGGGAAATAAGCTTATCTGGTTTTTTGCCTCATGTTAACCCTTCAGCATGTCATTGGAGCTAAGCAGCTTTTAGTCTAGCTTGTCATTTTTACATTTCTGTTAGTGCAACAAACAAGATGCAATGCATTTGTTACATCAACTCCTGGGACATCCACTACCACGCCCTCCACCTCCAATTCTTTACCAAAAATCTGTGTGGCTCTCTCCCCCTCTCCCTGTGTGAGTGTGTGTTGTGCTTGCCTGCAGGTGTGCCGGAGTCAGAGCAGAGCTTCACCAGCTGCATGACATCTATGTAATCATTTGTCCTTGCTGTTGTTCCCTGAGCTAATCCTGCTATCCGTCTCCACTGCAGTTCCCCCTCCAGCCCCAGCCATCCCACTTCGCCTGCCCAAGTCTGCTACTCTGCCTCTTCCTGGCTGTTCCTCTTTGGACTCCTGCTCCCACGTTTCCCTGGGCTTCCCTCCGGATCAGCTCCCTTTGCCCCTAACTGCCCAGCCCATGCCTCAGCCCCATGTTCCCAGTTATTAGCTCTAACAGCCTGTTAACTTGCAATAAACATCTTTAACTGCTTCCCAGTCTCCTGGTCTGTGTCTGCTTTTGAGTTCACATTCTCTGCCGCCCTTAACAGTATGATCTCGTCAAGACATGACCCCAACGGACGCAGACTGACTTCACCAAGCCCTTTCTGGTCAAGGTGTCCTGCCCGGATAACATGATCAGACTCTCAGGACCCTGTTAACTCAAGTAACTGAAATGTCACAAACTCTGTTAAGTCTGCAGAGCCAACTTACAGCTCAGAGCCCGCAATGACCCAGTAGTCCTCCGCGACCAGTCTGCAGCTCCTTTCTACCACCCCTCTGTCCCCCATGCCTAAGAGATGGTTATTTCTGCAGTGATTTTTTTGGTCCAGTGTTCTCTAGTGTTCAAACAACAACCCCGAAGCTATGCTAGTGAACAGGCCAGGGTTTCCTACTTGATCAGATGTCTCAGTGGAGCAGCATCGGAGAAACCTTCCCCTCTCTGCTTCTCTTTTTCCAGCTTTACGGAATTGACTCTGGAGCTGATGAGAATTTTCATTGAAAAAACAGTAATGCAGTTGAGTCTAAGCACTATTCCTCTTAATTCTTCTCTTGAGGCCAGTGCTCTCAATGGATATTTCGTTGTTCGGGTCTGTAAAAGAACTGTCCCTGTAGAACTGCATCTCTCAGGTAACCACCAGGAAAAAAAATCAGTGTCATGTTACTGACTACCCACACTCTCCCATGGTTCTTGGTCTCCCTTGGTTGAAGCTACACTTTCCACAGGAAAGTTTGCTTCTTGGAGTTTATTCTGCCAATCTGCCCCCGTTGCCCCTGTTTTGCCTATGCTGTCTCAACCTGAATCTCCTGATCTCACAGCAGTTCCTCCTTAGTACCATGACCTCGTTCCTGTTATCAGTTAGTACCGCAACCTGTCATTGCCGCTCCATTGGCTATATGACTGTGCCATCAGCCTCCAGCCTGGAGCCCCTCTGCCTAGCAGTTGGTTATACAATCTCTCTTGTCCTGTGTATGAAGCTATGGAGAAATACATTTGAGACTCCCCGACTGTAGGTATTATTAGACCCTCTTCCTCTCCTCTGGGGGCTGGCTTTTTCTTCATCAATAAAAATGATGGAACACTAAGACCATGCATAGACTTCCAAGGACTCAATAACATCACTGTTAAAAACAAATATCCCTTGCCACTCATCAGTTCTGCTTTTGCCCCTCTCTGTTGAGCTGTAGTCTTCACCAAGTTCAACCTCCGAAATGCTTACCACCTAGTCCTGATCAGAGGAAAGAAGTGGAAATCAGCATTCAACAAACCTCTCCTCCACTACAAGAAACTGGTAATGCCATTTGGTCTAACTAATGCCCTCGCTTTTTTCCACAATCTTGTTAATGCTGTATTGAGGGATAGGATCGAACGCTTCGCATTTGTTTACCTTGATGACATTTTTATATTTTTTTTCAAGGACCCCCCAGAATCACCATCACCATGTCTGCCAAGTCAAGCTCTTCGTCACAGCTGGAAAATGTGAGTTTAATTCTTCCTGTCTTTCTTGGGATATATTATTGCACTGGGACAAGTGATGATGGACCCCATTCCAAGGTCAAGGCTTTCGCAGTTTGGCCAGAGCCTAGGAACCTAAGCAGCTGTAGCAATTTCAGGGGTTTGCCAACTTCTACAGGCAACTGCAGTTGACTGGCAGCACCTCTAACCACTCTCTCCTCGACCGCCACTTCGTTTCAGTGTACTCACAAGGCAAGATCGTGCATTCTTGGAACTTAAGCACTGCTTTACATCTGCTCCTGTCCTCACCCAGCCAAACCCTACTCTCCAATTCATCGTGGATTAAGATGCCTCTGACACTGGGGTAGGTGCTGTATCTCAACAAGCCCCCTCTGACCAAAAACTCCATCCTTGTGCATTATTTTCCTGAAAAGCCTCCTGCAGAAAGAAATTACAACGTTGGTAACTGTGAACTCCTGGCAATTAAACTGGCTCTTGTGGAATGGCGTCACTGGCTGGAAAGCTCTACATTCCCCTTCATCATTTGAACTGATCATAAAAATCTTTCTTACATCCAAGCTGCCAAATCCCTCAAGCCACGTGAGCCTTGTTTTTTGTTAGATTCAATTTCACACATTTATCGTCCCGGTTCCAGGAATGTCAAACCTGACACCCTCCGACAGCTCTGATTCTGACCTGGTACCTATCTTGCCATCCACCTGCATCATGGCCACCATCTCCTGGGAAATTGAGTCCCGTCTCCATCAGGCCCAGCAGAACTAGCCTGACCTGGGTAACAGTCCAGTAAACTCTTTGTCTGTTTAACCCAGACTATGCGGGTGTGTGTTTTGATGGACAGTGGCCTGGCAACATAAGTAAACTAACCACATCCTGTCATCAAATTTTTATTCAAATGTTGGTAAATCCCGATTGGTGCACAGAAATACGTGAAATTAAAATTTCCCAAATGAGCCCTGCTCACTTCAACCCAGTGTGAAAAGCACAGACAAAAGCAGAAGTACAAAAATCCCTCGTGAAATAACCAAAATTGTTTTCAACTTTGGCAGAAAATGTTGTGTTTATGTGGGACCCCATCCTTCGTAGTAAGAAGCTGATTGAGCAAATAGGTTTCCACGACATTGATGTTCCTGCAGTTCGTAGTAAAATTATAACAGAAAATTGCTTTCTTGATGGACACTCACTAGGCCAGTAGATTTAAGGACTTTCAGAAATGGTGAACAGACTGTCAACTGAAACAGGGTTCATTTTATGAGTCAATTTTTGAATTCTGAAGTTAATGGTTTGTACTGAAACTTGGTCTAGGAATGCAGATTCCTACCCCTTCTAATTCAAAAACAGCCAGTAATTGACTATGGCTTTTGCTTTTTAAACAAAATTAAGAACTACATTGAGCCAACAATCCTCAGCATCCCATGAAATGTATCTGAATGACCTCCAAACCTCAGCCGTTTCGGACATAGTGTGTTCTAAGCAATATCGACGTTGCAGTAATCAGAAAAAAGTGCCCACATGGCTCTCTGAGAAGAGAGAGGCCCAGTTATGTAGCACCAATGCAGCTGCAGGGGTCTGGACCTAACACTGCCATATGCAATGACAATCATAGAATGACTACTGGTGTAAGTCCTCCAGCTGAATGGAAGGATGGCGTGATGAGAAAAGAAATTGATTAATGTTTCCTCTGGGTTTATAGGTCTGAGTGTGTTTGACCACTGAATGTGCTTCAGACCGTCAGTGCTGTAGATGCACCAACAGAGCATTAGTAGTGTAGCACACATGCAGAAAAATATTAATTTAAGGATTAGATATGCTGAATGAGTATTATTTAAAAGATGCAGCATGTTACTGTTCAAGGTCAAATGAGAAAAGTGCAGAGACACAGTGAGTTCTCTTCACAACTAATACAATTCTTATTACGCTTTATGTACCAAACAAAAATAAAGCCAGTTTTTTGTCTCCAGAGGCTGGATTTTTTTTCAAAATTGATGTCTACATGACAATTTCCAAAAGACCCTTCATCCCACTTTGTTCTGCAGTCTTTTGTGAGCATGGGCTTCTGCCCTGCATCTGACATTGTGAACCGCCACCTTGAAACTGAAGGAACATTATGCTTGATCGCATTATAGCAATGAACAGAATGAGGGTGCTGTTCTTCCTAAGCAAAATTTTTCATAGGGCCTGGCTTTTGTAAATAGTGTATGAAGTGAAAGGCTCATGGATTACCGACCCTACAAGTTGCTTGCCAGTATAGGAAATGTGACCTTGATTTGGATGAGCCCTAGCAGGACAGAAAGCATTCAGCCTTTCTTGAAAAAAAAAACCAAACACTTGCAACATTAATCCTCTGCAATATGGTCTAAATTAATGCTGACCAATTAATCATCTGCAATGATATACTGGTCAATATTAGCCTACTGCAGATACACCGGTATACTTTAGGTGTATATGTTGGCTGATAAGAAAACATGAGCATGTTCTTAGCTCTGGTGCCAGAATATCAAATAAAATTGCAGATAAAAAATGGCCTAAACTGAGCTTTCAGTTCTATGAATGTACAGTGAATGCTATACACATTTTGATTAGAACTTTTAAGAACCTACAGTGATGCTGACTAGTATTTTTCCTCTTAAACAAAAGCCAGGCTTGTTATAATCAAAGGCAGCACACTAACTCTTTTTGATCTCAGAGTGCAGGGCAAGACTATAGATCTTACACTTTGTTAAAGCAAGAGGGTGAGTCCCAACAGCGCTCCCTCAGAACTTTTTTTTAATTTAGCACAGAGAAGAGAGAGGAACACCTGCATGCAGCAGCAGCAGCACAGCCTTAGCTGAACCCAAAGTCTTCAATGTCACAGCATCCAGCTTCCAGCCTGTCCCACTAGCCAGGCTCCGCTGTAATATTCATTGGAAAATGTCAAAAAAAAGGTCTGAAAATGGCAGAGGGTCGCACTTTTGTGACAGAAGGGAAATGTATTTATTCGTCAACAACACATTTCTTGCTGTCAGCAACCCCTGATATATAAAGTTAAATGTCAGGGGATATCTTTAATTTCTTTACTGCTTAGCAAATCTTACCTTTTATTCCCCCTGGCCTGCTGTCAGAAAGCTTGTAATTTATAGAGCAGCATACTGTTCAGCAGTAAGTGCTCTAAAATGTTACTGTGATACACCACTAACACACTCACAACAGATATTGCTGTTTTTATTACACAGTTTTACCTCATAATTTACATAATAATTTCCATATTATATAATGCAAATCACACTGCCTACAGAGATACACTACTAAGTTCAACATATACTGTATCTGATTGTATTGTTGTGTACGTTAAACACCCAAGCTATGATAATATTTGTATATGCCAATCCAAATGCTGGTTTTCTTACTTAAGTTAAGAGCACTTCGTGGTTTTAGCATTGCACACCTAATTAAATTAAAAGACTCACGACAGACAGTTTTTTTTTTTTAAAGGATCCAAATTGATGCAGCAGAGCCAGATATATTCTCTTTTTTATTCCACACATTCTTCTTTCTTGTGAAAACCTGGCAACTACATTACACATAACTTGACCGCTGAAAGTTTGGTTAGCAATTCAGGTGTGTTAGGCTAGTAGCAGCTAATATAGCCCTAACCCTCAATCAGAGATGAGGACGGGTTACAGAGGTCTGGACAGCTCACATCTTTCTAACCCCACACCCCTAAATTTTTTTCATTTTCATACTTGTAGTCTTCAGCCCCAACCGACACTGACTCAAGTAACCTCACTCCAGGCAATTTATCAGACTTCGTGCAGGTTTCTCTGGTGGCACAAAAGGCTTTATACAACTTCTTTCACTTATGCACTGGTACTCCTCAACACCTGGAAACAGACTTTGATATATAAAATTGGAGGAGATCCTCTTTAAATGTGCCCTGTGGCCTTTTTTTTGTAAACAAACCAAGGGTATGTTTATATTCAGTAATTCGTAGCAAAATACCTTGTTTATATCTTTGAGGTCTAACAAATTTGCCGAATACATTTTTTTCCCCAATAGAACATTTGCAATTTTAAAAATATTTTTAACTGTCAGTTAGCAGTCTCATTCTCCTTTGCACCCCATTGCTATGTTTCTTGGCACATTACTGAAATTTACACTTACACTACTCATTTGGCAAAAGTATTTGTCTAAAGCGACTTACAAGTGAGGAACAACAAGCTTTCCTTACAGTAAAAGACCTTGAAGTAAGCACTAAGTACTAAATCTATTCAGTAAGACAAAGAGCAAGGAGATAAAGTAAGGAAGTGCACAGTAAGTGCAGGTTAGGCATGTTAGGGGGCTAGAGTGTTACAAGAGGAGGTGCTCTCAGAAGAGATGAGTCAACAGTCAAGAGATTCTTGAAGACACAGAGGGACGCCCCTGCTCTGATAGCATTTGGTAGCTTGTTCCATCATTGGGGAACCACAAATAAGAACAGTCTGGCCTGAGATTGTCTTGTGTGCAGGGATGGGAATGGCAGATAATGTTCCTCGGAGAAACGCAGTGGCTGACAAGAAGCATAACCCTGTATGACTGAGTTCAGTTAGATGGGTGCAGGCCCTGAAATCTATCTGTAGGACACCAACTGTTGATCAGTGGAATAGCATGAGCTATCTGCATGTTCATTCTCATACCTGTGTATGACACAATCAAAATGGGGACGTCCTCATCAAAACATTGTTCCATAGTGCTGCTAGTAGTCAAAGATTCCACAAGATACCATTAATAATACTTGCTGCACATTTTCATGACTAGATCTGACATGCAATATGAGATGTACCTGGGAAAATTTTAGCAGCAGTGTGAATTTTAAATGAATTTTGCAAATTTTGTATTTATATAGTCAGTGGCCCTTCTACAACTATACCATTCATAGTATTTGACCTTTTGACCTTTTGACTGAGCTGATAATCGTGTTTTTCAGTGATGTTATGTAAATCTGTTTGCAAGTGATGTGTCCTTTAGAGAGAAACCAGGCCCACTGCCATGTGGTCCCTTTAGTTTGGAAAATTAACAGCTGTCTTTGCTGATTTTTTTTTTTTTGTGTGCAATTCCATAACCTTTTGAGATACCCTGCTTTCACTCGAAGAGATGGAGTGGGGAAAACATAATATCTAATCCATATTGAACTAGAATGGTAAAAATTATAAAGTCTACAATTATTGGGCAATTACCATAAATATTTGATGTAAAACCAGTAACCACTCGACACATAATACTGCATTTAATTTTAAAGTATTAGGTACAAAATGATACTGTCCACATATTAGACAATACTAAAAAATATAAAGAATTTTTCTTCTTTAACAAAAAACCTCAGCAAGACTGGAACTTACTGCACTTACCAATGGTGACTTGAGTGACACAGCTGTAGAAGGTTACTGAAGAGACATTGTAGCTGCAACTACTGGGCTCATGGTCTATGATAGGAGCAGAAATCACACATAGGTTATGGCATCAAGTTGAGAAAAGGTATGACCCTGTAGCATTACAGGGAACCATAATGAAACAAATGAAACGCCCAATCCTGCAATGTCAGTGCCTGCTCCACACATTGAGCAACACAGGGAAAAAACCTTGACCTTGGCAGAGTTAAGGGAAGCTTTAGTGCCTTAGTCTACCAGTTTATGTAGACAGGGAATGAAATCATCCACTGTGGTAGGACGCTATGAATGAAATTCATAGTGGAGACTTGTTATACAAGCAGCTGAATGGGAATAAGCCTATAACCCTCGAAGACATACAGGAAGAAAACCATTCACTAACCCTGATAGTGTTGGCGATTTATGCCTTAAATCCTGAAAGATTTTCTTTGCCACTTCCTGATCTGGTCACTTCTTATTCTGCAGGTCTTAAGTGCAAACTTTACAACTCCTAACCCTTTAATTACTGGGCTATAGCAGTATTCCACAGTAACTACTGACTTTAGCCAACTTTTAGCTCAGTATGGCACAATTTAATTATATATGGAATGTGGTTGAAATGGTGTATTTACACATTGTAAAAACATGTATTAATGCAATTTACAGTATGGTAGACAATGGTCAAGTTTATTTTATAGACCTGTGACGCTACTAAGACAAAGTTAAGTTATTAACTTTAAAGCCGCAATAATTGCTTTTTTGTTAGCAGTTGCCTATTTACAGTCCCAGCAGACACAGTACATTGATTTGGAGTTATGTGACCACTTGGCAAATGTACATCCAATATTTACTTTCCTTTTAGCTCTTTTTACGCCTCCACATACTGGGGATATATCTGGCTTTGTAGCTGCTAAATAGTCAACTATGTTCATCAGCTAGTTTCTAACTTTGCCATTTGGTGTTTGACAGGTACCGTACAGTGGGTTTAAAAGAGCTGTGTTGCTGTTGCGATTGGATACTGTATTGATGAGAGTGGTAAGACTGAGCCAAAACGTGATAGCTGCAGGCCGTCAAACCAAAACAATGAGCTGAAAGTTGCAAAAACACTTCATACAACTGAGGGGAAATGGAAATTTGAGTGATAATTCTAGATGGGTCAGTCGCACATTAACAACACCTTTCGACACAACACATATTCATTTGATCCACGGTTAACAGACAAATATTGAGAAGTGCACCTTTAAGATACCTGAAATGAGGTCAGATCTACTAAATATAAAATAATAATACAAAAAAGAAAAGAAATCCAGTCATTGTCTTTTTTTCAGCCTCAATTCATCTTAATGTGGCGGACCAATTTTGAGTTTATTTGCAGGGATATGTAAACAAGGTGCAACTGTGATGATTTTCAGCCTCAGTCAACCAAGCTGCATATAAACAGGTTTGTGTGTCATGTTCCTAGATATCACGGAAAATCAGTAACTCAACATATAACTCAAATATACAGTACTGAAGAATTTGAATTACTTGATGAGAAACACTGCTTCCTATCACTGAGGGTCCATGGGAATATTTGTGGTGCCAGGATGAAGACTTCATAAAATAAGGTCTCTATTAGGTACAAAAGAGGCTCTATAAGTCCCATACCAATTTAATGAAAATACCACAAAGTAGTTTTGACTCCTATAAATTCGCTATTGAAGACCACAGAGACAGATAAATTACATAAAGGAATAGCCTATCATTGGCATATCCCTGAAGGCCGTGAAAACGTATTTTCTAAATTAGCTTCTTACTATGAGTAATGAGGTCCTAGGTGAACACACAATCATATATGGAAGCGCAATGCATTCACTTCAGAATAAAATGTTTCTCCATTTTCCTGAATTAACGAGAATATTATCTCAGAATTCCAAGAAAAGTTTTCTTGAAAATAAAATACGCTCTTGGAGTACAGTTGCAGCTGCTAATCAGCCTGGCCCCCCAACAGTGCTTTAGGCCTATGATTTAAAGTACAGGGTCAATATAGGTAAGGTACTAAGGTATTAGTCACATGTTACATACCAAATTATAACTGACTGTTCGCTTGAACACATGTAGCAGAAGAGAGAAAACGAAATGAGTATTGGCAGTGATAGTAAACAGATCAGAATAGGTTTTCTGTCTGAACAACTGCAAAACCCTGAGGCATGTACTACGAAGCAACTAACATACCTAGGATATATTTTCATGATCTGGCTTCACTGAGTCTAATGCTGGCTTTCATGGTTAAACTGTATCACGAAGCTGGTTATCAACTGGCTCAGTAAACTTTGGGTTTTCCTATCCAGCTATGAGCATGTTAATGTGAAAGAGGTGGAGTTGTTAATTAAAAGCAACATCTTCTGAACAATGAATACAGTGCTTAATATGATATGAAAAGAAACAGTGATACCTGCAGGTTAAAATCAGTTATAGTGTTATCCAAAAGGGATATTCAAGAAGGTGAAATGTGAACAAAATGATCACACAACTAAAATAGGAGAGAAATACTAGAAATAATTTCCAATTATTAAAGTCAGGCTAAGGATATACTGTATATAAGTACAGAAATTATTAAGTTTCTTACTGAGTGAGTATTTTTGCTCTTTTGTCTGATGAACAAACTAATATTAATATATGATGCAGATTTTTAAAAAAAAGCTACAGTAATGTTTCTGCTGCCAAAGAAGAGAGAGGAGGAGACAAGACAATAAAACTCATACCTGATGAGGTCAATCTGACTGGTATGTTCATTTATAACCAAAGGAAATATTCAACAGTGTGTGGATAGTTTTTATAATAAAAAGACATTAGAGGGTTTAGTTTTTATTTCCAATTATCGTCACAAAGTCTCCTCATGTTATTCTGAGCTACAGTGACAAAATAAAAATGTAAAATCATTGACACTGTCAGGAATCCTTTTGGGAATGAAAGAATCTTTGTGCAATTAAAATGAAGCTATGATAGTTATTATGTAGTAATTTTGTGGGATAAACTCTCCCTCTGTTTGTTAGAAGCTCTGTTTAAAACCAGAGCGGACACATGGAAAGCTTTAAACAGCAAAACAATTTGACTGATCTATAAAAATATCTATTGCTCTTTATTTTCTATCTCTTCTTTGTAAAATTATTTTGTCTATGTTGGGATGCTGCAGGAATAATGACTCTGGTTTTCCAGTGATCTGATTGCTCAGTAGTTGGGCCTTTGACAGGTTTTCATCTGGTCCTCTGAAGTTAACCTGCTCCGGTTACCAAGGTGATGCACCCTGGTAAGAGGTGAACCACCGTCGTAACCCTGAAAACCGAGGGTTAAACCTGAAGTAACCAGGCTAACCACAAATCCTGCTTTGTAGTACAGGCCTCAAATCAGACTGCTGACTAATCCTCACTGACTGGATGTTGTGACCTGTGTTGCCAAATAGGGCACTTTTCCACCAAATTGGGCTACTTTTCATTTAATTGAGTGGGTAAAAATTGCTTTTGGCGGGTCGTAAATCATTTCAGCTACTTTTCATATCATTCGGATGGTTTTCCACCAACAAAAAATTAGGCTATATTCCAATAAATCCTCCTCTCATCCCAGCAATATGATTGAAACTGACAGTGCACTGATTTCAGTAGGCTCAGGTCAGGTAAAAGACTTATTAAAGCTTTCATCTGCAGATATGAGTGAAAATGTTTTACATTTAATATAACATTTCCTTTTTTGTTTTATTCTATGACATCAATTATAATACATCAGCTTTATGATTCTACATAAAAAGGGTAAGGGGTAACACTACGATCAACCAAAATATTAAAAGCAGTAAACCAGTACCAGCTTTAATGTTTTGGCTGAATAGTGTATATAATAATGTTTTTTTCATAGTGAGCTACAAGGATCCCAAATGTGTTTGTCTGCTCCCATCTGATCAACTTGTAGAAGACATCCAGCTGATTAGACGGCTTGATCTGCTGCAGTGAGCCACCAGTATCTAACACAGCTGCTAAGAATGTTGTTCTGACACAGAAGACCCTAGAAACGTTACAATAGCAATATGTAGATTAGACTAATGGCCATCCCTATTCTAAAATTTCTGTTGACAAACAACATTAATGTACCAGACATTGCAGATTTATTAAATTGCTGAATCATCTGAGTTTCTTACTGACTCCTTACTGTAAAGTACAAAATCTGAACCAAATTAGAGCAAGTAAAAGCTAAATTACTGACTCCAAAAACTGTATATAATCTGTGGATTCCAGCCTTGGTAGTACACTACTGAAGACTTGTAAGTAGAAAACAATTCAGTTGAGGAAGGCCCTTTGGCTCAAGGGAAATAGCCCAGATCGGGCAGGTAATAACTCAGCTACTGCAGAGATCCTTTATACTGTTCTATTGTTCTACTGCTATCTGGTAATCAAGCAGTGTGTCAGCTTTAGTGTTTTTAGCTTTGAATTATCTCTGACTTTATATCTAAGCCTGTCATCATGCCTAAAAGCAATATACTGGTTTCTTTTTTAGGGATAATGAATGTGTGAGAGAGAGAGTTTTAACAAACACTATAAAATCCAATGGGTGCGGTTGAAACAAAAGGTGTATATCACATTTGTGCGTCCCCAATTATTGTACAAACCTGTTTTTTTAATGTGTATAATTACGTCTAAAATTTACGTTATCAATTTGAGGGATTTGTTGTAATTTGAGCTCCAACTATGCACTGTTACATATTTGCATTGCTATAAATATCACAGAAGCAGTATGTCTTTAAGCATAAGCAGAAAAGAAGAATATGACAACCAAGTCAAGACAATAGTTTTATTATGTTTATGAAAAATGGGAATTAATTTACACTCAGCACTTATGTTGAAGTTAAATGTTTACATTTACACTAATGTTTTCTTTAAAGGCCCAAGGTATTTTTTCTTTTCTGGAGGATTCTTCTGCTTGGTGAGAAGAAGGTGAAAAGAGACAATTGAGGATGGAGTGTGTTTGCGTTTCTGATTGACTTATTGTATAAATGTAACAGTGGTAGTTGGAGTCAAAGCTTGACTACAACATTATTTGTGTAAGCGGACGTCCTCATTATCTGTAGCCTCACCCAGGTATATAGTGACAGGCCACCACTGACAGGTATTGTTACCAGCTGGCAGTGTCCCACCCTGTTGTTCTTCACATTTGTTTAATTTTTGGAGGTTCATAAACATCAAAACCCAGTCCTCATAAACTTAGTCCTCCTTTTTTTTTCATAAAAGTGTTATGAACAATGCAGACAGACAACATTTTTCTGTGGGTTAAAAGTCTATTTTCTCCACCTCACACTTTTGCAAAACTTGGATTAGTTTTATATTTAGAAGGAAAGACCTGGACCTTTATAATGTGTAATATTAAGAGTGAAAACTTTGGGACTAGGAGTAATGTCAGTTTTTTTTCTTGTCTTAAAAACCACAGCTCCACACACTTGACTACGCCATCACATATGAAGTCTTAAAATGTCTGATAAAAATAAATAAATAATAAATGAATTAAATTAAATTAAAAAAACTAGTAAAGATACAAAAAAAAATAGAATACACTGTATAGAGGAATAGAAGATTTAAAGTTCAACATGTGGTGACCAAAGTGGTCAAAGTTGAACTCGGGTCTATTTGTGAGCTGAAGCAAATGAGTATAATAAATGTATGAATTTGTTTTCCATTGTGATATGAATGACATGCCAAATTAAAATCAAATCACATCACAGAAAACAAAGGTAAAAGGTGTATTCCATTCAGTGCTGTCCAGTAAAGGAGGATGGACTATGGAGGATTATTTCCACAGAATTAGAATTAAAAGGGAAAATAGAAATAATACCAATAAAGACAAATAAACTATTGTCAAATTTCAATGCTCAGGATAGTCAGACCATAATTAAATTTTAAAAAGAAAATGGAAATGAAAAAATGAATTTGATACTGAATTGAAAAATTTATATTGTGGAATGGCAATTTGAAACTGAAAAGTGAATTTTAAATCCTAAAGTGGAAAACAGAAAAGCTTAAATGTAAATGCTTATATAAAGAGTGTAAAAACAGAGGCTTAAACTGAAATTTGTAAGTGAAAAAGAAAACATATTTAAGAAATTTTTAATTTGAAATTAAATATACATATAAAATAATATATATATTTAAATTAAAAAAAATTAAAATATAAATATCTTTATAAACTTCTTTTTTTGTTTGTTTTGTTTTTTTCCCTCCCCCTTCTTGCATTTGTCTTTTTTCATTTGGCATTTTATATTTTATATTTTCCATTTTCAGTTTTCAAGCTGTATGTAAATTTGGAGGTGAGACCTCAAGAGAAGAAGGTGCACAGTAGAGTGAACTAAATGCAGACAAGCTGCTCCTAGTATTCAAACAGTTTTTTTAATGAAAACATCTGAAAAGTTTACAGGGTAACTTTAGTGGAACAGCTAAACATATGAAAAGTGACAAGGGGCCCCAACCAGACATTGCTTTTTGTATCGGGGTTACAGGCCAAAAAAATTGTGAGCCACTGGTTTAATCTTTGTCACCATTGTGTTTTACAGTATAATCTTATCATGTTTTTTTAAAATCGTAATCTGTAAAGTAACTACTAACTATGTCTGTCAAATAAATGTAACAGAGTAAAATATTTCCATCTGAAATGTGCTGAAGGAGAAGTATAAAGTAGCATAAAATGCAAATGTTCAAGTAAAGTACTTCAAAATTGTACTTAATTACAGTATTTGAGCAAATCTACTACATTCTACCACTGCTGAACTTGTTGTCAATTTAAATAATATCCGCAAAGGACGGGCACTTGGGAGATGCACAGATGTGTTTTTAAAGCTCCTCATGCCACACCAAGTCCTACTACTTTAAATTGCCTTCTTGAACGGTAGACTGTCCATTTTTGTTGTAAGATATCTGCTATCTTTTTCTCCTTCACGCCACTGAAAAGTGGAACATGAACATGTCTGGTAATAACTGCACGAGGTGGAAAGGGAGCTGCTGCCAGCTAGCTGGTTCTGCTGCCAGACGATATGCAGGTTGTGCTGCAGCTAGGAATGGTGGTTGCTGAAAAACTTATTCTCTTATACAAATTGGAAGACTGTGTCTGAACAAGCCAAATACACAGGATAGATATGAAAGAATTTGGCGACCTTTCTTGTCACAAGTTCACCCCGCATCCACAGGGACTCTGATCTGCCTGGCAGCATGAATGGGTGTCGTGTTTAACCCGATTCTTGTTCACGTTATTTTAATTTGCTAATGAGATGCTAATACTATGATATTTCTGAGAGACTGTTTATGTTATTTAAACTGTCTGGCAGCCTTGTTTTGCTCTGTTTGTGTTCGACTTGGTCTTGTATTTTCTTTCTATTGTTTTGTATGTCCTTTCAATTTATTAATATTATTTTAAAATAAAAAAAATTCAAATAAAGTATTTTTAAAAATTACGAAAAGACACTAATATTAGGTCTGTTGTTATGGGAATATCCCTGAAATGTAGCATTTCCTTTTGTTATCAGAACAAATGTAGCAATGACAATTGGCTTTCAGTAGTAGTGACATTTCACTTCTGTGCTGCTCTGTACTGGACAATACTTGCAACTCAATATACTGTACCTCTTCACTCTGTATTCTTTGTTGTGGTCAATAACAGCCAGGCAAATAAACCATTGAAAAGGCAGAAGGAGTGCCAAAAAGCAAAATCCAAAAATGGACTGTGACAATGTCAGTTGCCGGTCCTTGTTTTGTTGTTGTCTCTATTTTTTATTCCAGAACCAGATGAAGTGGTCACAGTGCTGTGCTGCATCCCGAGAAGAGGCAAAGACTGATCACCTATCATGATGGTCAGAGCTTGTAAAAGAAGGGAGGTGAGCATTTGCCTTCCAGAGTATGGTGCCATCTTCCTTTTACTGGCTTTGTTTGTCTTAACCTTTATATTACATAACATGGATGCCCTGGAGGTGAGAACTTGCTTTTGAGTACAATTGCTTGAAGTGTGGACCCTCTTGGAAATGTTCCATATTAGTTAGATTTCAGGATATTGTTTTCAGCATTGTTTCTCATGTAACAGGAATGTTCTCTGTGAACTTTTGCAAATGAATGTAATTTAGGTTATATGATATTTCTCCTTCCAGTTCTGCACTATGATTGGCTGACAGTAGCAAGTCCTATATTTAAAGGATAAGTCTGGCATGATTCTACATTTTTGTTATTCCTTTCATTCCCATCAATTCCTAATGAAGACTTACAGCTTTACAAATGAATCACACATATAAAATATTAAAAAGAATTTAGAAAAAAATGGATGTTTAATAAATTGGGCTCTTTCAATTCTTTAAACTCCATATGTGTTGCTCAGGCATTCATGTTTAATCAGAAATAAACATTAAAGTCCCAAAAAACCTATTATTTCTCTCAACCTCTTTCTGGGAGTTATGGGATGAACTATTTTCTATCAAAGTTAGAACAGTTTTGGTATTTAATTTCTATGTTTTCCAAGGTAACACACTTTCCTTCAATTAAAGTTAATCTACAGCAAATTGTAACTAATTATGATAAAATGATTATGGTGCATCTTATTTTCTTGCATAGTACTCTAGATATTTCTTTATCATTGTCTGTTCAGGTGTTCATAGATAGAATTAATAGAAATATGGATCAAATATAATATTCAATTCAATTCAGTTTTATTTATATAGTGCCAAATCATATCAGAGGTTATCTCAGGGCACTTTTAATATAGAGCAGATCTACACTGTACTCTTTATAGTTATATTTACAGAAACCTAACCTTTCCCACACTCCCTTTTAACAGGTAGAAACCTTGAACAGAACCCGGCTCATGGTGGGCAACCGGCTGGGTTGGGGGGCATAGCACAGTACAGGTATAACATAAAGATGTATAACAATACTGAGACTAATAATAAAACTAATAATTACAATAATAGGGTGATTAATAATACTAATAAAACTAAATAAAATAGTAGTAATGATAATCATAATATTGAAGCAGTGGGTGTTAAGCAGGATCATGGGGGCAGTAGGAGGTTTGCAGTTACAGATCCAGACTCTCTAGCACCAAGGGAAGAAATACCTGCAGAAAGCGACAGGAAGACACAGGAGAGAGAAGAGAAAGCACTAAACCATGGGAGAGAGAAGTCAAGTTAGTAACGAACATTGGTGGCATATGAATGCGTACAGATGGACAGGAAGAGGAGGAGAGAGGAGCTTGGTGCATCATGGGAAGTCACCCGGCAGTCTAGGCCTATAGCAGCATAACTAGGAGGTGGTTCAAGCCAAGCCTGAGCCAGCCCTAACTGTAATCTTTATCAAAAATGAAGGTTTTAAGCCTACTCTTAAATGTGGAGAGGGTGTCTGCCTCTCAGACCCAAACTGGAAGATGGTTCCACAGTAGAGGAGCCTGATAATGATATATGTATATGTATGTATGTATGTATGTATGTATATGTGTATATATGTATATGTATGTATATATCTGTATATATAGATATACATATAGACACACATATATGTACGTGTATGTATGTATATGTGTGTGTATATATATATATATATATATATATATATATATATATATATATATGTGTATGTACGTATATATGCATGTGTGTGTGTGTGTGTGTGTATGTGAATATGTTTGTATACATAGTTGTATGTGTATATATATCTGTATATGTACTTGTACCTGATCTGCAAGCAGTGGTGTATTCCTAAGATCTGTTGACTTATGGGGGATAACTGAACCATAGTTATTAGTAACCCAGTGGTTCTCAAATGTTTTCCTAAAGTCTGTCTCCCAAGTTGTTGAATGTATTCAAAAATTACATACATTGTTCATCTTCCCGTAATGGCCTTGCAACATGTACTCCATCATGTAAATCATCATCGCATACCATGTGTTACTTCTCACCTTTATTGAATGTAAATAATCATCGTCTTCTTGCTCCTTCAAATCTTCAGTCAGTATTGGCTGGTAATTGAAGTCTGGCAAAGAGCAGAGGCTCCATTTCGGCCACTACCTTCTTAGGGTATCGTGCTGTTGTCCTCTCTTTCACTTTAACTCTTATCGGTGTAGTTAGCTGGACCTGGTATGGACCTCTCCAACGTGGTGAGTGTCAATGTCACCTCCTCAAATCTTTCACCAGGACCCAGTCTCCAGGCTGGAAATGATGGGCTGTTTCTCCCTCCTGAGGTGATGGAAGGGCTGCTTTCACCTGTGCAGATGTAGAACTCTCAATATGGGTTAACTGCCTATAGTAGGCGACCGTGGCCTCACCTACAAGAATCTGATCAGTAGGCGTTCCTCTGTACAGGTTCTGACCCACTGGCATAAGTCTGCCTGTCAAAACTTCATGTGGCGACAGACTGGTAGTAGAATGACATCTTCCCATATAAACATTAATACAAGAGGGAGACAGGAGACCCAATGTAATTGTGTCTTTTCCATCATTTTTGTTAGCTTATTCTTCAACAGGCCATTAGCTCTTTCAAGAGCACCCCACTCTGAGGATGATAAGCACAATGCTGCTTCAAATCAAAGCCCAATTTTTTTTTTTTTATCTAAAATGAGATAGTATTATTGACAAATAGGGATCCATTATCAGATGACAATTTTTATGGAATTCCCCATCTTGGAAGAATTTGCTGCAAACAATGTTTAGCGGCTGATTTTGCATCTGCCTGTCTGCAAGGAAAGATCTCTATCCATTTACAGAACATATCTACAACAACTAAGCAGTATTTATACCCTGTAGCTGGAGTTAGCGCAATAAAATCCATCATCAAATGCCGAAATGGACTGTTAGGAATAGGAAATGCTGATTGTGTTGTGTAATTTACCAATATTATGTTGAGCACACACCACACATCTCTTACAAAAGTTTTCAGGCACTGTACTGAACCCAATGGAATCCCAGTTCTTAGCATTGAAATCAGTGATGATGTTGAATTGTTGTTCCTTGTGATGTAAGGAAGCCTCTAATTTCATTTCATAGAGTCATGTAGAACTCTAAAAGCATACCTACATGTAGTGTACAGATTTTCCAGCTGCAAGAATACATGCTCGTGTTGGAGCAAAAAGTTCAGCCACCTGAGCGGATAGATGATATGGGAGTCTTGCAGATTCCACCACGTCATATCAGTGACAATAGCATAGCCAACAGCTCCAACTCTGTCTACTCTTCGAGCTGATCTATCCATATAATAAACCAGATCAGGATTAGGAAAAGGTGTGATAGAAAGATCAGGCCTTGGAGCTACCGCTTCAGTAATTACTGCCAGACAATCACGAGGCTCACCATCTTCCTCAGTGGGAAGTAAAGTGGATGGACTCAACACATAATAATGAATATAATCACAACGAGTGGAAGCAGGAGTAAAATGAGCCATTTTGGGCTACAAAAGAATAGCAGCTACAGCATGTGGAACCAGAACCTTCAAAAGTCTGTAAGCTAGCAAAGAAGAACTTGTTATAGCCACTGCAGCTGCACTCACTGCTCTAGAACAAGGAGGAAGCCTTTTCATAACTGGCGGAAGTCATTGAGAATTGTAAGCAACAGGCTTAAATTTGTCACCGTGTTTCTGCAGCAGAACAGCACTGTAGAAACCATTTTTCTCTAGGCATAAGTCTTTTGACATATCAGGAATGCCTAAAGCAGGTGCAGAAGCTAAAGCTTCCTTCAATTTTTCAAAAGACCCAGTAGCTTCAGGAGTCCAAGTCACTGGGTCATGTGCAGTCAGTCCAGTCTCATGCGCAATGTCAGAGAGTGGTTGACCTAGTTTAACATAATCACAGATCCACTGTCTGCAGTAACCTGTGGATCCTAAAAATCTCTTTTTAGTCAACGGTTTAGGCATTTACAACAGCGCATGAATTCTTGAATTCTAATTTTCCATCGCTTATGTGAGATCATGTCCTAAATAGTGCATTTTATGGTTAACCGGCTACAGTTTGTATAAATCATGCAGTTCAAAGTGCATCCTTTGGGAAGAACAAAACCTGCAAAATATTCCTGCAACACGGCTGACAGAGGGGGGCTCTGAAAGACCCTGTGCAAAACATGCATAGCAGTACTTTTTACCTTTAAAGTTAAATGTGAACCAGTATTGTAATGCTGGATCAACTGGAACACTAAAGAAAGCATTAGCCAAATCTAAATCACAATCTAATCTAAATCTAAATCTAAATCACAGTGAACCATTTTGCATTGCCAGGCATAGAGGATAAAATCGTGGGTGGGTTGGGTACAACCGGTGTTCAAGCAAACACACCCTCATTTACAGTGCGCAGGTAATGAGCAGGTCGCCAGGATTAGCCATCAGCCTTTTGTACTGGATAAAGTGGGGTGTTACAGGGTAATTTTGGGCTTTGGATGGGTTTTTTTTAAACTAAAAGTGCAGCAGAAAGGATGGACAATGGTTCCCCTCCTGCAGTTCACGTTTTGGCTTCTAACTACACCGGTGTCACAACAAGACAAATCCATGCCTCGCAATTCAACTTCTACATCATGATCTGAAAATTCTAATGATCTAGCAAGAACAATATGAGGGATGTCAGTCCTCCAGAACACTTTCCTCTGCATGTCATTTAGATCAACAAGCAAAGCAAAAAAGTCCTTTTCAACCACAATGCCATTACCTTGTAACTGTTCTTCATCAGTTTGTTTATCCCATTCTTTTTCAAACTGTTCGTCTGCACTTTCATGTACTTCATGAGACATGCACTTATAAGTGGAGTGATCATGTCTCACAAATGCTTCACCACTATGGGCTTCAACAAAATCACACAACGCTTGTGTAACTTAAGAGGGATCAATATTCCAACAATAAGCATATCTGGGAACGCTGAGGAGTGGCATACCATATCAGCCGAAGGTTTATCAGAAGGGTCAGACTTTCTTAATACCAAACTATTCTTGGTACAAACAATAGTCAAGCCCAAAGCACACAACAAATCTCTACCAGCCAAATTCCTTGGACAGTCTTGGACAATGACAAATTAGTGACATATATTTGAAACATCAAAGTCTTGTATTCAACCAGACACCTTTCAGTCACTTCACACTTTACAGGGGTTCCTGAAACCCCAATGCAAGTCTTTGTTTTTTGAGACATCTGAAAAGCTTCTGTTGTTCACCTCAATGTTGACTCAGTGGATCCTTTGTCAACAGACATTTCATAGGTGGTACCATGAACTTTGGTCTAAAATACTGGGAGATCTCAGACTTATAGACAAGAGAAAGATAGAACAGTTCAGTATCTTCAGAGTCACTAGATTGAGGTTTTTTACTCTGCTCCTGACAATCATCAGGACTTGAAACCTGTATAGATACTCATAACATTTGTGATGATCAATTCCTGTCTCCAAATGGTCTATTGTGTGTTTCGCTATACCCACACATTGCCAGATGGTGGGTGTGACATTCCTCGTTCACCATCCCACATCCCACATGTTGTGCAGTTTTTAGCAATGTGTCCCACTTGAGGGCATCTCCAGCAAACATCAGCATAGTAGGCCAGCTGAACCTTCTGAAGCTTTTCAGCTGTTGCTTTGGAATTTTGTTGGTTGGTTCTTTTCATCTTGAACAACAGACTCAGCATGTGAGCAGTATTTTTAAACATAATTTAATCTAGCACGTTGCCATGCCACACAGTGCCTGAAAAAAAGTGCTTTGACCTCTGGGATCAAACCATCCACCAGGTTCTGAACAAATTATCTCTCCCAGACAGTGTCATCTGTGATATCAGTTGCTTGTTCATCACCACTATTCGTGTTAAAGACTTCAACTTTTCTGGAGAAGTAGTCATCAAAGGTCTCGCCTTGTTTTTTGCACACATGCATTCAGTTGTCATATTGATGACTGGTCTGACTTTGGTCTCCAGTGCTTGGCCCAAAGCTGCTAGTTGGGCTTGATAAGGAGAAGCATACTTTCCCATTATTCTTAGGCTCTGGAAGCTTATCAATGATGGCCTGAAATTCTGTTGTTTCAGTGGTCTATAAACATGCTGAACAACCCCAGCTCCATTAGGGCATTCTATTGTTGGATCAAGGAATTAGCTTTCCTAAGCACCAGCCACTGCTCCTAGTTGTGCCAAAGATGATATGCCAAAGATGTCAACCTGGATATTGGATCCCAATATCCAGGTTGACATCTTTGGCTGGTATACAGTTCATGCCCTTGTTTTGCCTAGGCAAATTGAGTTAAATTGCACTCCTTTCTGCATAGTTATTGGGCTCCATGGTCTTTCTTGAGGTATTTGCGTAGATATCTTTAAGGCATGGTTCAATAATCCAGTATATGGTGGAGGTGTATGGCCAGCAGGAGGCATTGCAGTAACTACTTCGCTTTCTTCCCCTGCAGTTCCACTTTCAACCTGTGGGTGGTGTGTATTCTCCAGTGAGTGCTGTTGTAGATGTTGTTACCCACCAGGGGGAGCTCCATCTCCTTGCTGTGGAGGGTATGTTCTTACAGGGCAGTCAATTTCATCAACTTTATGAAAACATACGAGAACTGTTTTAGGGCGGCTTGATGTCATTTGACCTGTGTGACTGACCTTTTGACAAATGGCATCTCAGACCCCTACCATATAGTCATTATCCCATTCAGGAGGCCCTGTGGGACTAGGAGGATCTATAAATTAATGTAATAATGTCATACAGGAGTTTTCAAAAGAACCATCTTGTGGCCATCTTAGTTCAAACTCTGCTACATGATCACAAAATGGTGTAGTGTTAAATTGGTTCAGCCTGCGACATCTTCAACGAGGATTCTAGGAGTTATCTGCATCATCCTATCACATGCTTCATCTACACAATTTCAAACTTTCAAGTTGTTTTGTCCACTTAGCATTAACTTTCTTACAAGCATGTGCTTTTGCCTTTTTTAATTTTACCCTCAAATCTCTTTGCCATATTTTTTCTCAAAGTTCTAATAGAGTCATGCTGAAAACCCCCAAACTGAGGAAATCCTAATGTTTTATGCCATTTTGGCAAAAACTGCATGACAGTAGAGCCATATTTATCATACATAACTTTAGCTGGACCCTGAAGGTTTTTCTGATGGCTGTTTTTGACACCCATGGTGAACTTGTTAGATAAAAGGTGTAGTAAGGCTTATTTATTACTATTATTATTATTATTATTTAATAATCCTAAAATATAAATAGACTGATCATTCTATGTTCATTAAAAGGAAAAAGGAGAGAAGGAAAGTGGAAAACCAAGAATAACATTCTAAAGTAAAAATGACAAAAACAATATTAAAATTTATTCATGGAATAAATATAAAACAGTATAAAATTATTATTATATTTTGTTTTTCCCTCAGAAATGGTTAAAAAAAAAGGGGGGGGGGGTCATCCAACTCAAATAATGTAAGCACTTTTAAATGTTAATTTCAGCACCACAGACATGGCTAAAAGGAAACCTGTTAACCAAGGCAACCACACAAAGCACTGTAATGCTATTTTCTAACTGAGAAGCATCTCATCTCTGACACCCACTTATCTTTAGCAACAAAAGCCTGGTCTTCAACACAGATTTTTTTTTCAAGATGGTAAATAACCTGCACTTATATAGTGCTTTTCTAGTCTTATCGACCACTCAAAGCGCTTTACACTATTGCCCCATTCACTCATTAACACACATACAGCATTTTTTTTTATACAAACAGTGCTTGCTATACACACACACACACATTCACACACCAATGATACATTGGGTGCAATTTGGGGGTTTAGCATCTTGCCCAAAGACACTTAGACATGCGGACTGGAGGAGCCGGGGATTGAACCACCAACCTTCCGGTTAGTGGATAACCCGCTCTACCTCCTGAGTCACAGCACCCAAAGATAAATATCTGCTCTGCACAAACCTTTAAGGCAAACAGTTACACACCATTTTAATAATTTATTCACCCATTCTCACCCAATGTCCTGGCTAGGGAATGATGTCCTTCCAGAAGACAGCCACAAGATAATAATGTTGTGGAAGATTATCTACAAAGGACTCTGAACACAATTAAAAACACCAAAACACTGATAGGGTTAAAGTGAAATATATCGTGAGTTATAATATAGCAGACAAACAAACCTTATCACAACAAGTCAAAAGAAAGTCTCAACAGAAAAAGTCTTAAAATCATCTTTTATAGTGTTTCTTAAGACAAAGAACTTAGTTCCAATTGTTTATCTTTACTCCTACCCAAACACATCATCCAATAGTATAAAAACGTATATAATGTTCACCTGCTGTCCATGCAGTAGTCATAAACTGAACATCAGACAAGCATAGCTTGGCTTATTTCCATTTATGGTAAAACTGCAGGCTGCTTCATATGTAGGCCCCCCTTAGAGAAACTTGAAACTTCTATAGTAGCATCTGCAGTGGTGTATCATCTCAATGGCTGCTATTCTGCTGTATAATCTTTACTCTGGGAAGGAAGCGTCCAGGTTCAGGTGATGCTAAACTATAATGTTCAGTGTGGTTGTAGGTCTATCTTCAAATTGACCATTAGCTAAGCCCCATGCTCCTTAGTTACTGTTGTAACGTCTATCAACTTTCCCTTCTTATAAAGCACATACGCAGCTTACGATGACAACAGAGGCAGATTTACTACTTGAAATTCGTAGTCACTTTTGAAACAATGGGGCCTCGGTATCGGACAAAAGCAGGCTTCTCATTTCTGGCCAGCGGCCGTAAATTTTATCAGCTGTCACTAACTACCTGAGTCCGCTAAGGGTAGCTCCATGAGTTGGTTGAAAACCAAGCTGATTTCTTTTTCATTGACAGATCTTTAAAATGGGTCTTAAATACGTGCTTGCTGGCTACTTGCATGATATCCAGCTAAAAGACTGAGGCTAAGGTTTCATATCTCAAATGCAAAATGTCAGAACCTTGACCAGTTGATGACCCATGTAGAACAATTAAGATACGTTGTTCTTGACTTGCAGTATAGAGCTAGTTGGTCCTAGAATTACCGTGTAAGTATCACAGAAAAATGTAAACTCAAACTATTATTTCATTCTTACATAAACCTGTTTGACCAGTGTGTTTGGTGCATGTCAAGTTGGGTCA